>NC_082403.1:9213910-9253910 GCF_031168955.1 Gadus macrocephalus
AAGGGGAGCAGCCGGACGATGGGGTTAGAGGCACACAGGTAATGCAGAATGAAGAATGTCATTGTCCCGATGAACATTGTCCTTTGTATATAAAACCAATCAAATACGACTCATACTAGGTATATGAGTCTTTATAAGATGGCCCGTAATCCAGTATAACCACAGGATTGGCGTAATGTGCATAATGTTTAAAACCGGCATAGATATTACACTTAAACATTTTATGTAGGGGATTTATTATTATGCATTCTGTACTTTCTAATAACCCACTGGTCAATAGTTTAAAAGCTGTGGTATTTATTATTGATTATAGCTATTAAAGATTCTATTAACTGAGTTCGTTATCAATTATTATTGTTTCTATCGCATTTTTTTTTTTAATTGATTACCACAATCATTCAGAATTGTACACTGTAAGTAGTACTTCTAAATAGTCCAGCAGAGGTGTTTCACAACTTACAATAGAAACTCATTTCGAACCCATTTTAATATTTTACTCTGCGTTTTAATTTGTTTTTCTAAAACCTTCCACGCCTCACGTAAGCAGCATCTCTCACCGTGCTGTGGTTCTGAGGCAGCGCCTTTGTGTTGTACCGCCGTAATGGAGTCTGTCTCCCTGGCGTCCGATTAAACACAAATCCACCAATTCAAGGTCGCTAATGCCTCATTAGACCTGCGACTGGTGTCATATCACTTGTTATTTCACCGCCAGATGTAATTGATGTATCAATGGAACCTGCGAAAGGTGTAGTCACCAGAGCGACAACGTCTTTGAGATACGTGTGCGTGTGTGTGCGTGTGTGTGTCATCTTGAGCGTAGCTCTGACGATACAAACACAGACAGATAGAGCGTTGGGTTCCACAGGCTCCTCCGGTGCTGTGGAAGTGGGTCAGGCAGACGCCCACTGCAAGCCACTGCAGGTTAAGTGCTCTCGTTTGTGGGCAGGCGCGGTAAAGGTCCTGCGTTGGCCCGTCGTGGGTGTGGGTGCAGGGCCAGTAGGCGAAGGTATGGGGTGGCCACCTCCCTCCCACTAGGGGGAGACAGTCGCGATCAAGTTGAAGAAGTGGATTTAAACAATATATACATTGCAAAAAAGAATAACGTTTGATGTCGACGTCTAGGATGCTGGTGCTCTTAACGTTAAAGAGAATACAAAATGTGTGACTATATCGGTACTCCTGCTGTACCGCTATCGGTCAATAAAGGGTGAGTGAGACGGACAGACCGAGGGAGAGGGACCGACAGGTTCACCGACCAAAAAAGGGCAGGCAGGCACGGCGGACAGACAGACAGGCGGACAGACCGACGGCCAGACGGAGAGGAGAAGAAGCCAGCGGTGGTCTGCGGCTCCGGAGCGCTGCGACGTGAGGTAGTTGGTTGTATGGTTTCGCATAATAAACAGCATGGAGATAACTGTACAACCTTCTAGCTTTCCCCGCGGCGCCCCCTACTCGTCACTCTCCCAGCGGCCGGCCAGCCGTCGTCCCCCCCCCCCCCCTCCGTGTCCCGCGGTGAGTATGAGGAGCAGCAGCGCACAACGGAAAACCGCCTCGCGCTCTGATAGGACCGTTTCCTCAGCCACACTCCTACCGCATTGGTAGGTGGTCCGGGGTAATGGGTGGAAATGTTTTTTTCTTTGTTAGCAGACTTGTCTACGTTCAAGGACAAATGAAGTGTGTTGTTATGTGACTGTGTGTTCCATGTGTTTAGATAGATGGGTATCTATAGATGGATTTATTTATAGCAGGATCTTGAGATGTGTATTTATAGCAGCAATGACCAGGATAGATCTTTCTCCCTTTGAAGTAAGTCAGAAAGTCCCAATACCTGTGGTTAGAGCGAACACAAAACGTGGCATCATCAAATCGACTCACTTCCAAACAGTGACGAGTGGGGGGGGGGCGGATGCCGTCAAGGTCGAGAACCTCCGAGCCCCCTGTCTCTGCAGTGCGGGCCGGGTCTCGTAGTGGACGTGGCCATGCTGGATGGACTTGAACGCACCACGACCGCCTGCGTGGTCCCTCATAGCATTGCCGGCGACCGCGCTTGTGAAACACGGGAAACTGCACCTGTTTCGGAGGCTACAACTGTTGTAGGAGAGAATGACTGCTCGCCGGGTTTACTGCTGGCATTACACATGTGTTGTGTTGAGCATCTTGCGTCACCACGCTCGAAGGCACGGGCATTCCTCAAACTTCCTCACCCAGTCTGCTTCCTCTCGCTCCCTCCCTCCCATTTCCTACCAGCACGTACCATCTCCCCTACCCCAGCCTCCCCTCCCCACCTCCAGCAGGATCACCCAGCCCCCTGCACCCCCACCAGTCCCCCCAGTGTGTCTGGCTAGTGCCTCAGACAGTCAGTATCCGCATTGCGTTGCAGTGAGGAGGGGGAGAGGAGTGAGAGGGAAAAAAAGAGCATATATCAGCAATCGGAGCCCGGCGCTGCTCTTTTCTTAACGCACACAAAGAGAAGACTCCCGGCAGGGTTCACAACACTAGAGATAATGCGAGCACGGGAATAGAGCCCACAGGGTTTTGAGGAATATTTTGGGACAGTGAATGCTTGGTTTTCGTGCACATTCAGTCCCGGCATTGTCTTGTTTTAAATGCGTCATTGGCAAACCATTGCGGTGAAAGTAAAGCGTAATTTCGAACGGGTCTCCGTGTGTTTTTTGTTTTATTTGGGGAGGATTTAATTCAATTTCCTTGTTGTTGTGTTGGAGTCACGGCCGCATATGTTTCCAACAAGAGAAACATCAGATTCTCAGATTTGTGGAAAAACAAAACCTGTCAAGTTGAATGTAAATGTGATGGTTCTTCCAAGGATGAACAGTTAATTTCCTGCCTTGGTCCTTTATGCTGTGCTTTGTTTTTTGCTTTTCTTTAAACGATACCAGCGATGTGTGAATAAACCATGCTGTTCTAGCCACTCAATAGTAGTATTGCTAGTAGTAGGTCGTTTTGTGGACACAGGAATATTCATATTTTAGGCTTGCTGTGGCTTTGATTCCCATACTGTGTGAAAACCACAGCCTCTGTCTGCATGCTACATCAGCACACCCTCCCTCCATCCCCCTCCCAAAACACACACATACACACACACACACACGCGCACATACACATGCATACACACACATAGTCTACCAGATGCAGGAGCTCAGCATCACAAGGACACGTGCACATGCAAACTTCAACGCAGACGCACATGCATGGGTTTGTGCACAGGCGCACTCGATGGTGGAGCTGCACACGTGGGCATGGACACAGAGGCAGACATGCACAGAGAGAACCTGGTTCAGCACAATGCATGAACGCATACACACACACACACACACACACACACACACTGGCCGGCTGGCGTGAGTGCTGACTGCAAGATGGTCGAGACAGAGCATAGTGCTTGGAGACATCTTCAGGATTAAGGGAGAGGGAGGGGAGAGAGAGAGAGAGAGGGAGAGAGAGAGGGGAGGAGAGATGATGGGGGCACAGGGCTGAGAGAGCAGGAGGAAGCAGGGACGGAGAGATGGAGTGAAAGAGAGAGCAATGGCGAAGGCTCCTGCACTCCATGTGTGGGTACGTGTGTGTGTGTGTGTGTGTGTGTGTGTGTGTGCGTGTGTGAGTGTGCATGTGCGTGTGCGTGTGATGTATGTAGGTGACACAGATTTATGGGGGGAGAGGGCCAGAGTGGCTGGTGGTGGTTAGAGTAGCTGGGGGAATTGAAGGTGTTGGTACAGCACCAGAAAATTGAATCGATGCAATTGTCTGCCTGTGCTGCTGTTGCTCGTGTGTGTGTGTGTGTGTGCATGCATGTAAGCTGTGTGTGCGCATGTGTGTGTGCACATACATGCCTCTAGCTACTGTCTATGTGTGTGTGTGTGTGTGTGTGTGTGTGTGTGTGTGTGTGTGTGTGTGTGTGTGTGTGTGTGTGTGTGTGTGTGTGTGTGTGTGTGTGTGTGTGTGTGCCGAATACCTGCCTCCCAGTCTGTGGCTGCCTGGACCCTAATCGCCTGTAGATTTAGCACTGGGACTTGGCAGAGACACAGCATCACTGCACAGAGCTGGGAACAGCGGCAGAGAGAGGGGTACAAGAGGAGGGGAGGAGAGACAGAAAGAAAGAGGAGCGCGAGAGATGGAGCATTTTTTCGCTGTTTTGGACTGTGTTCGCTGCCTCGGTGTGAGGGAGACCGTAGACATCGCAGGGTGGCGTCAGAAAATGTTTGATGGCGCTGGAATAATCGCTATATTTTCACCTGGGGAAATTTAAGCAATAAGTCTGGAGAGGAGCCCGTAAGTGTGTGTGTGTGTGTGTGTGTGTTTGTGTGTGTGTGCGTGTGTGTGTGTGTGTGTGTGTGTGTGTGTGTGTGTGTGTGCTTGTGCTCTGGTGATATCTGCATTCACATGGCTCAGGAGTGAATGCCTGTGTGTGTTCCTGTCTGGCTGGTGTGTGCATACGTGTGTGAATGTGTCTGTGTTTGTTTGAGGGTTGTGCGTTAAAATAAGGGAGCCCTCTTCACGAGGCGAAACGCAAATGGTGAGTTCCAAATGACTTGAGCCGTTTGGCAAATATCACGACAAGCAATCTCACCGTCTTTTCTCTTTACACTCCTACACGTTCATTTGTTTCGGCATGGGCTTCGCTTAATGTTATTTGATTTTCCCCAATCGTATGCTTTTTTGCCCCAGTTCCCCTCTGTCCCTCTTTGTGTCTCGAATGCTGTCGAGAGCAGTGGAGCCGCACACAAAACTGGGACAGAGAGAAATATTTGCCAGCTAGGGGGACAAAGAAGAGACACACAGAGAGGCAGCAGTAATTCCTTGCAACAGGCATTGGTGCTATCGCCACGCTAGCCGCATGCTCTGTGCGCCTTTGTTTAGTGCGTGAGGCTGCATGTGCATGCACCTGTGCCCACACATATTGTTGCCACATTTTTCAAGTTTCACTCTTCTTTTTTTTGCTCAGTACGGGGAACAAGAAGGTCCTTCTCCATTGTGACTCCTCCCTGTAGGCTCCTTGGCTGTTTGCCTGTAGTTCAAACCGCCGGGTGCCTGTCTGCCGCACCAGGACATTGAGTTCGTCTGGGGGGAAGGGGGGAATCACGTCAACATCGCTTTCCTTAATGGCGAGGCGTCTTCCATCACGGCGGTGTGATTGCACAGGTTGGAGGGCCGGGGGGGGGGGGGGCAGGACACAAACAGGGCCCGTAGGAAATGTAAGGAGATAGCTTTGTCTGCGTCAAGGGGAACCGTCGTCCACAGATGTTGCAGGCATCAGACAGTGGTCTGGTGTGTCAGCACCAGAAACCCACACTGCTTTTGTGGGGATCGGGTTACGCCTGATTCGTGTGCATCGGTCAAATAAAATAACGGTGTCTGCGGGTCTTTAGGACATCTGTCGCGGGGGCGCATCGTGCGGCTTTGTCTCTCTTATCGGAGCAAATCCAATCTTTACGTCGAAACCCGTTCAGAGTTGTTGTCGCTCACGAAAATAATCAAATGCTCGCCTAACGTTGTTTCTTTCTCTTGCCGCAGGTCGCGGGTCCGCTCTGCTCTGCGCACACGTCTGGAAAAACCACCCGTCGGCGAGACTCGTGACAACGTTCCCACCACAGCCTTGCTGGAGTGGACCTCAAAGTGTCGATTATTTCCTACAAAGATATCTGTATTAAAAGAGGCGTCACTCGTGTACATACCATACTATACAGTGTGTGCGTTCACTTGGTGTTTGGACCTGGTTCTGGCACGCTGGTTAGCGGAACATTCTGGATCCGCCCGCGTGCATCATTGTCCCTGAGACCCTTAACCTGTGATGATGTAAAGGTCACAGGTGAGGTCCTTGGGAACAAGGCTGCGTGTGAAACCCGTCTGAAAGCAGCTCTTATTAGAGGACAGAAAGTGACACGTGACACAGAGGCTGTGTCCGCTACCCTTTATTAACCGATAGGTCTTAAAATATCAAGTCACGTATATATAAAGCGTCTCAAGTTTTCTTCTGTGCGGCGTGCGCTCCAGGCAGGACGGTGAAAGATGAGGGACTTGAACAAGAGCATGTTGATTGTCTGTGTTTATACAATAGGGACAGGGCTCTTTGAATTTTACACTTCATCAAATGCCAATGACACTATAGCTATAGCTGGAGGGGGCAGTTCCTGTCAGCTGGCTTTGTGGTCCTAAATGTGACGAGTTTAATGAGAAGTCAGCCAAAGGTTGTGACCCCGATGTGGATTGCAACTGGATTCATGGAGGTGCCTTATTTATTTTATGTATATTTTTTAATGTTTTTAATAAATGAATGAATGAATAAATGTTTTGTCTAATTTGATCCATTTCATATTGATATATTGCCCAATAATAGGATAAAATGGACATGTTTGAATGCATCTGTTGAAATATAACTGTTAAGGTGTGTTACAAAGGTGTGTTAATAAACAAATGAATATTAAAACGGTTTATACATTTAGAAATACAAATACAAAATTGGATAAAATGTGTTTGTTTTATTCATGACAAATTACTTATTTACTTATTAATAAACCACACAACCACACCTTTTATACCCAAGAATACAAATAATAATAAAACCTATTATTACTACAAGCACTGTGTTATCATTGCAGAACAGTCAGTCTACATTTGTGTATAAACCATGAGTAGCATAATGTGGTGCTGGCTGCGGCTCAGTGTCCCCCTGCTATCCGCCTCCATGTGTTTGTTCATCCCAGGACAGTTGACATCGATTGTGCAGGAAGCAGACTGAGACACATTAGTACCCAGCTCACCCCTGTCGCTGAAAAACACATTAACCGGCTGCATCGGCAGTCCTGTCTGGTAACCATGGCGAAGAGCACAAGGAGGGAGTGGAGGAGGGGTGATGGGCTGATCTGGGGCAGCGGGTTCAGAGCGCCGTGTCTCAGAGGGGCTGTTGCTCAGACACTCTGTTCCTTTCCTCCGGCCACGTCTGCCATTCTCCTTCTGCCTCACTCTTTCACTCTCGCTCTCCCTCTCTCTTCAAACTACCCCTTGTTCATTTTTTTTAATTTCTCACTTGCTGTTCTACTATTTACTTATTTACTTACTTATACAATGAAAGTTGCATATTTCCTTCTCCCTAAATAACTTATTGTTATTATTATTATTATTATTATTATTATTATTATTATTTTGCCTTATCGGTGCAGAACAGATCATACGCTGTATAAAAAATGTCAACCGACTATTTTCAAATGTAATTATTATCTTAAATCTGCAGGGAAAGTCGTTATTTGTTTAGAGCAGAGCATGCCCACACAAGACAAAACGAAACAGATCATTGTTGAATTGGCGAAGCTGCCAATTTAACCATCTAGGCCTTCTATTCAAAACCTTGGCTTAAGGGAGAATGATTCAACGCCAATCCTGATCTCACTTCTCATACGATATTAACATTGGCTACTATTTATTGAATCAGCAGAAAATGAATTCTGTTGATTTTATCAACAGAATTTTATTTTTTTTACAGTAACAGCCTTATACTAATCATTTCCCAATAGGGGGCAGTGCAAAACCCCTACACACAACCGGTCGGCTTTGACGCTCTACTCTTGAGATAACAGGTATATATAATGCAACTAACATTTTCACAACTTTAGTTATGGCTGCTTTTATATTATTCAATCTCCACTCCGGGTATGTATAAGGTTGTCTATGGTTTATAGATGTACGGAATGTCAATGGATCATGTGTGCATAATAAATGAGGATTCTGTTGTCGACTGCCACGCGGGGCCGGAACCATGTGCAGCGATCTCAGTTTCAATCCCCCTAAATCTTACGGACCACAGGAAGCGCTCACAATTCAAACGATCACGACAATAAAATTTGAATATCTGGATTCTATTCCGATAATGTAATGTGACGGAGTAAATTACATCGCAGAGTGGAAATATTGGAGGTGAGATTCTAAACCGTAAAAGTTAGTGACTTCAAGCTGCTAGCTAATCTCTGCATGGCCTATCGTAGATATTGGTGTAGACTATTTTCTGGAGCACAGTCTTCTCTCTCACTCGCGGGTGATAGCAGCCTTTTCCTACTTATTATTGAATATGCATTCGGTTTATCTGTTATTTTATGGATTTATTTTTTAAATTCTGAACTTCGATATACACCTTTTATAAAGACGAGATTGCATTCCATTTCAACGGACAGATATATTTTGAGTCGTTTAGATTGATACCAACCCCCCCTAGTGAAAGGGCTACTAAACGTCCACACTCCCGCCATTACAAAATGGCAGTCCGGGAAATAAACAGATTCATATACAATATATATTACTCGGAAGTTCGGAACTGTGGCCCATTTTTTTTTATTCTAAAACGGTGGTAGTATTTTTGGGTTTCAATTAATGGTAAACAACAATTTTGTTTGGTGAACTGTGCCTTTTCTTGTCACATATTTCACTTGAATATATTTTCATTTCTTCACCACTCACTCTTTGCTTTTTGTGTGTCCTTTTTTTTTAAAGCGGTCAAGTATGGAAGAGGAAATGACGATGACAGTGGAAGGACAGGGGGACCCTGGAGGCAGTGAGGGGGAGTCAGGAGTAGACATGCCCACCAGTAACACCAACAAGAGGGGACGGGGTAGGTCCAAAGGATCTAAGAAGCTGCAGGTGTGGGTAACGCATGTGGACCTATCAGAGTTTGGTTCAGGCCTTTTAAATGGTGGCCCCGCACAGCCACTAAGGAGCAGAGGGAGTCCTGAAAACCCCCCTCCTAGGCCCCGGGGCCGGCCGAAAGGTTCAGGCTTGAAGAGGCTGGCCCCCAGTGAGGAGGCTCCTGTAGCAGGGGAATCTACCAGGAAGAGGGGCCGGCCAAAAGGTTCAGGCTTGAAGAAGCTGGCCCCTAGTGAGGAGGCTCCTGTAGCAGGGGAATCTACCAGGAAGAGGGGCCGGCCAAAAGGTTCAGGCTTGAAGAAGCTGGCCCCTAGTGAGGAGGCTCCTGTAGCAGGGGATTCTACCAGGAAGAGGGGCCGGCCAAAAGGTTCAGGTTTGAAGAAGCTGGCCCCTAGTGAGGAGGCTCTTGTAGAAGAGGAATCTACCAGGAAGAGGGGCAGGCCAAAAGGTTCCACCAAGAGAAAAACCCCTGCCAAGTTTGCTGATAGAGCAGATGATTGGGACTTAGGTATGCTCAAGGAATCCCCCTCTTTAAAGCGCACCGCAGAAAGTTCAAAGAGTGAGGACGAGGAGGATGGCGATCCCGGAACCCCCAGAAAGAGGGGAAGACCCAAGGGTTCTCCTAACAAGAAAACCAGGCTGGCAGTAAAGAGAGGTGTTAGCAGTGAGTGTGAGACACGAAGCGACTCCTCTGGTTCCAGAAACAGCCTAGATGAAGGAAGGGTTTCTGCGAAGCAGACAATGGAAGATATCGATGGACAAAAGTCATCTCTGAGAGGGAGGGGAAGACCAAAGGGTTCTCCTAACAAGAAAACCAGGCTGGCAGTAAAGAGAGGTGTTAGCCGTGAGTGCGAGACACGAAGCCACTCCTCTGGTTCCGGAAACAGCCTAGATGAAGGAAGGGTTTCTGCGAAGCAGACAATGGAAGACAGCGATGGACACAAGTCATCTCCGAGAGGGAGGGGAAGACCCAGGAAAGACATCGGCCAGAGGATTGACGCAGGCCAGAGAGTCCCGGATGGTGCCTCGTCTGCTAAGAGGGGACGAGGGAGGCCAAAGGGATCACCAAATAAAACCTACCCACGTGTCCATCAATCCGATGGAAGGTCACGGAAACCCAGTCTTCCCTTCATCTATACAGATCGGTTTGGACCAAAACCAAAGGGGCGCGGCCAACCAAAGAAGGAGATGCTTAAACGGGGTCGGCCAAGGAAGAACCCCTTGCCGCAGGCCGGGGATATGATGAGGCCTAAAGTGTGGAAACCGCTGGGGAGGCCGCGCAAATACCCACGGCTTGATCCTCCAGAGGGCCTGGCGACCCCCCGCAGAGCCAGAGGGCGTCCCCGCAAGTTGGAGATCAAAAGAGGGTGTATTACAAGCAAAGCAGCCACTCCTCAGCCCAGAGTACCCAGCGATGGGAGAGCCAGATCTAGGGGGCGTGCCTCGGGTACTGTCAAAGATACCCCTCCCCGAAAACGAGGACGCCCCAAAGGTTCCCCCAATAAATCGAAAGTGGCAAAAGTGGCACAGGAGTCAGAGCAGGAGTCAGAGCAGGAGTCGGAGCAGGAGCAGGAGCAGCAGCAGGAGCAGGAGGAGGAGCAGCAGCAGGAGGAGGAGCAGGAGCAGGAGGAGGAGCAGCAGCAGCAGGAGGTGGAGGTGGTCGTGGAAGAGGATGCTAGGGAAAACGAGAGAGGCATTCCACCGCTTGAGGCCGACGACACAGATTTCACAGCAGAGGCCATATGATGTGGTTTGAGCTAGAGGTTGGCTGGCCTCAGGAGTCTGCAGTAACAGTCACAGTATGGACAATACCTCTGGTTGGCTGCGATTGAATACCGAAAACAAAAATACATTGTTTTTTGAACAGGCTTATTTTTTATATTTTGTCATTTGGATGGATAGATATACTGCCGGTTTATAATGTTATTCGTGATTGATTGTTCATTAATTAAAACATGCCTTCACTGAAACTCACAATGCTTCTGTACCTCTCATGTAAACCAGCGTACACATTTTTCGTAGACTAGAAATACAGAACAAG
This sequence comes from Gadus macrocephalus, assembly GCF_031168955.1. Taxonomy (NCBI): domain Eukaryota; kingdom Metazoa; phylum Chordata; class Actinopteri; order Gadiformes; family Gadidae; genus Gadus; species Gadus macrocephalus. The sequence continues at coordinate 9,224,598 of NC_082403.1, forward strand.
CATGTATGAGATGTTAAGAGTCTTTCATTCTATTTTACCTGCTTATTTTAATTAGAAATTTTAAAGGAGACATATTATGGCGCTTTCACAGCAAGTAAAGATAGTATTTGAGTTCCAGAAAACATGTTTTTGAAGCTGTATGATGGATATAGCTTTTAGGAAAAAAGACTCACCTACCGCTATTTCCCTCTGTTTCAGTCCCTTCAGAATGCGCTGTTTCTGGTGTCTAGCTTTAATGCAAATGAGCTGCTGCCCATTGACCAATGAGCTGTCAGACTGAACCACAGCATGGAGGAGAAGGGATTGTTGCCGTTTGCGGACTCCTTGAGCTCTATATCTATATTATATAATAGCCTATAATATAATAATAATATCTATGGGTATTTATATAATATATCTTATGTCACGGTCAAAAGCTATGTGTGCCTCGGATGATATTATGCATCATAAAGACTGCGTCTGACATCTCTGGCACTTCCACAACAAGTAAAGACTCGTAGTGGGGGATATCTCGGCCATGGTTGAGAAGAATTGGGGGGGAAAGGAATTTTGGCCGTGACTCTCTGAAGTCCATGAACTGCGACATGGAGGAGAAAGGGATTGGACGCAACAATTGAAAACGTTGAAAGCACTAAATTACATTCCTTGGCACACAAAAGGGTCGCTATAAGGCTACTCCATTCTGTAAACCACAATCACTCCCATGCCTTAAATAAAGAGCCACAAGAGCTACTGTACTAATTTTCAGTGGTCGTGGCTATTCTAAATTTGCATTGTATTTAGAATTTCAATATATTCAGATGTGTTCCATGCACACAAGGCAATATTTTTATTATTCTACAATTTGGCCTCTTGAGTTTTATTTGATTCGTAGTGGTCTGATCTCACAATACATGGATTGATACATGGATACCCTTTCTTTGACATTGTTAAAGAAACATTGAGTTAAACATCCTTATGTTTTTGATACTTAAGATTAACACAATCATCTATTCTCTTCTATTGCTTGGGAAATGGTGACACATGCCACCAAACAGAATGTACCCATAATGTTCAAAAGACAAAGTGATGTAGATATTTCACAGGCCGCTGAATATGGTGGCATCCATATGTCAAACCCTTTTTTGTGATGTGTTTTGAACCAGAAACCCTTAAATATGTGTCCGTTTTCTCTCAAAATAAAGTTACTTGCAGTTTTATTTAAAAATGTTGAGTCATTTTTATGTTTTAAAGTTTCCTCTGAAGTGTTCCCCCAAGGGGGCAAAAGATGTAGTCATTGGCAGTGTTGTTTTTTTTTGCGTCAATATTTAATCGCTATTATTTATAATGATCGTAGTTATGTTATGTATTGAGCACTCCACCCTGTACAAGCTTCGTTGGGCACCGTGACGGGCAAACCGGCATAACCTCGTTCCCGCTGCGGCTGAAACGGGATGCTCAATAAGCGCTGTCGGCGAGAAAGAGGGTGGGACTTTCTGTTGAATGGTTTTAGCAACGGCGCGGACTTTGGAATGAGGATATTCATCTTATTTTCACGGGATCAGTATTGCTTTTTCAGCATAAGAAATACGAATGTATTCTCCTTGTGGTTATGGTTGTTATTCATGTAATTGTTTGTATCCTTAATTTCTTGTCCTTATCTCCCGACGACCGAGTGTTAACGGCAAACACAGCTCGCAGGAAGTAAGAGAACGGAAATTGCGTGACCACAAACCGGGGTAACGCTATTATCCAGGACCCTCAGCCTTTCTACCTGCCATATCGTTACCACCTGGATACACCTGCCAAATTACAAAGCGTCTAACACGGAACTTGAGAGTTTGTGAAAAGGTCGAAAGAATACAATAATTAATAAAAATCGGATCCGAACTGATGGTGGACCCGGCGTACAAGTCGGTAAGTAAAATTACCAAGGTGGTTGAAAATAGGTGTAAGACGAAGGCTTATTTGATAGTACTCGCAGAACTAGTTTAGCGAAACTGCATTCCCCGCCTTGGTAAACAACCCCCCAGTTTCATGGATACTTCACCGTAAAAGTATCGATAATATAGGATCGACCTCATAATGGACCCATTTGACCCTTGCACGGTGGGAAAGTATTTGTTAATTGTTTTTATTTGAACTGTTCCCTTTCTACGTCAATAAATTGTAATATCCTAGGATATACAGACGTCACTTTTCAGTTAGCAGTTGTATCATGTATGTCAGTTACAGTATTTCATAGGCCTTAACTTAAACGCGTTTACTTGAAACCAACATTTTTTCCCCCAATAGCTCACACTCCGTGTAATGTATTGTAACGTCAGCACTTCCTTATCTATTTTCACAATACTGCAGTGATTCATGGTTTAATGGCTCTACCTGTTTTAATGGCTCTACCTGTTTTAGTGCTAAGAGTTGAGCCCGGTAATGTGACGCGTTTTGTTTAGCCAAGGAGAGCTTGGTGTTTTCAGAATGAGAATAATGGACACCTGTCTGTCTTCAACCTTAAATGAAAAGAACACTCCATATATATGCCTTTTTATACATTAATAAGTTGTTAGGCATTCATCAGAGTTCCGTTTTGAGTTTTCTGGTTTAGGGTTACTTGCCTTTTTTTTTGCAAAACATTGCATTTAATGCAAATGTTCCATTGTTGTTAATGTCCATATCATTACACCGGTCTCACAATGTCATACATTGTGTGCCTTTTTTCTCTTTTCCAGAATATTGTAGGATAATAACAGAAGAAATTAACTTCAAAATGAGGTTGCGTATTAGAAGGGAGAAAAAGTAATTGACAGACACTAACACAGAAACGTCTGCTAAATACCAGAATCAAAAAACACCTCAATTGTTGCAACAATGTCTGAATTGAAGGATTTGAACACAGAAATAAGTAAAGAACTCAGTCCTTCAACTGGTACGTCCAGTGACCCCATCGCTAAAGTCCAAATTCAAGAAAAAGACAAAAGCTGTGAGGAAGAGGAGGAGGTAGAGGAAGAACAGTCAGTGTTCTGCTCCGCTCCGTCGGAGCCGAGCACGTTACCATGGCCCGGGGACAAACTGGGGAGGATGCTGGGAGCAGAGGACAGCGGAACAATGTCTGCAATAGACAGAGTATCCGAGGAGGAGACTGCTTGGAGCCAGAGCAGCAGGCAGGCAGAGGGGAACCTGAAGAGACGATCCAAATGGAGGGAGAGCATGCCGGAGGGAGAGCGCTGGAGGGCGTACGAATCTGAGGGGCAGCACGGGGATAAAGGCTCGGGGTCGCTGGCGGACGGCGAGGAAGAGGAGGAGGACGACGGGTCGGTCAACTGGATGCCGGAGAAGGCGGCTTTGGTCTTCACTCCCCGGGTCAACATCTTGAACAACCAGGGGGAGGGAGAGGGCGCTCCTGTGGAGAACACGTACCGGGATGACCCCATGAATGAGAAGAAGCCACGAGCTACGAGCACTGTGGACGTCCACCAGTACTCTGAGTGGCCTGAGGAGGAGGAGGAGGAGGAGGAGACTATCTGTGAGGACATGCAAAAGAAAATTCACATAGAGCTAAAAAAAATTATATATATATATATATATATATATATAGTTACAAATTTGAAGTGTATATATACATATATATCAAATTTTTTAGCTCTACGTGATTTTATTTTTTCTATCCAGCAATGTTGGAGCCTTTTTTATTTATATATATGTATGTATGTATGTGTATGTATGTATGTATGTATGTATGTATGTATGTATGTATGTATGTATGTATGTGTATATATATATATATATATAGTAAAATGTAAGAATAATCTGATCCTAAAGGCGTTCAGATGTAGTCCCACATGGGGTGACTTCAGCCTTGCCCTTTTTTAGTAAGGCACTGTAGGCCTCTTATGGCTCATGTTTATGACTGCAGCCACCTCATTCTCTTGCATCATGAAACACCATCTCTGTTCACAGACTGCGGCAGTTGTTGCAGTGAGAAACTCCAACTTTGCTTGGCGATGGTGGCCGCCCTGGTCCTCTTCCCCTTGCTGGTTTGGGGGGGCTATGCCCTTCTACCCTTTGATGCTCCGGTACTCAAGAGCACCCCCCTCAGGCTGGTGTACACTCTACGCTGCGCCTTCTTTGCGACGGTGCCCATCATACTCGGTAAGACGTCCCGATCAGTATGTTGTCGTTCTTTTTTTTTTTCACCAGCGCTCCACCTCCCTCATCAACCTGAAAGGCGACATTTGTTGTGATTTGCACAGTGAATATTACTTGTGTCGTCCCGAGGAGCTCAGTTTATGATATAAATTACGGCGGACGCAAGTGAACCGCCAAAGCACCCTGAATAAAGCCTGTCCCTCTTACCGTTCCTCTCTCCCCGGGGCGGCCCACAGGCGTGGTGGTGCAGGGCGCGGCCCGGCTGCGGTTCGGGGAGCTGAAGCCGCTCTACGAGGGCACGCTAGAGAGCAGGGAGGTTGCGGCCCACGGCCACTACGTCAACGACTCGCTGTCCCTCTACCTCTTCTACTTCCTGCAGCTGGCGGTCATGGCCACCTACCTCAACCAGGACCATCTCAAACTGGTGCCGCTGCTCACCATCGTCTTCGCCATCGGGAGGTAGGTGATGTATGGTTCGGCTGCATGCAGCCTTTTATGTAAGATCAGTGTTTTAGCCGCAACCTTTCATTACGGCTCATCCACACACTAAACCTGAAATACTTACTCCATATATTCACTGTAATACTAATACCATGCTGTCTTTCGACATCATTGTTAAACTTTTGTTGGCCTAGGCGTTTAAAATGGAGGACTATGAGGTTTGGACTGAATTTAGCGTTCAGCAGCAATCAACATGTATCCTATTTAACTAAGATTAATATTTGACTTTCTTTCTTTGTTCTGTTTTTGGATGGATAACCTTTAAGCGGCCGGACCGGCTCACGTAAGCCTTTGGGCTGTGGTAACCCTGTGGTGCTGTCTCGTTGCAGGCTCATCTACTGGGCGTGCCTCTCTCTGGGCAGCAGCGTCAGGGCCCTGGGGTTCGGCTTCTCCTTCTTCCCCATCCTGGTCATGCTGGGCGTCAATCTGTACTACATCTTCTCCTCGGTGGGCCAGGGGGCCGTGTTCGACGTGGAGCCTCCCGCCACGGAGGCTGCGCCCATGCAGAGATGGTGGGGCTGAGGGCTCGTAGGGACCCGTTTCAACAGAGATCGTCGGAAGCTTATACCCTATTAGAAAAATGAACAACACATTGCATTAAAAAGTCAGTTCCTTGACTATTTCTCCTTGTCATGCTTTGAATTCTGATCGGACAACTGATAAAAACAAACAATATTTACAAGGTGAATTTGACAAAAGGCAAGGCAGAAAACTGTCCTTCAGTGTACAAAACTTTTTTATAATCAAACTGCAAAGACGTGTAGCATGGCTGCAGAAGCCTTGACCAGCATCAGCATCACCGCGCCCAAACTCCTGATTGTATACACATCACCGAGCCTTAAGGAATGAATACATATTTGCACTTTTCTATTACTATGGATAACAATAGGGCTCTCAAATTGTTCTTGACTTCAGAGCATTTTCTTATTTCTTCAGTTATGCATGATCCAGTATGAAAGATATGTGTACCAGGAAACTCGACTGTTTGCATTGGCTCACGCTGTTATTTTTTTAGCTTATGGTTGCTTTTGATTAAGATAATTTACTTGGGTGAATGCAATGGGATTTTCTTTTGGAGGGAATAAATAAAACAAATGCAATACTGATTGATTAAAAAAAAGAATAACAAATTCATACTCATTTATATTTTGACAGCCAAATTGCCATACTGTTTAGATGTGGGAAATGTACAATGCAATAATAAAAAGAAGATTTTTAGTCTACACTCTCTGTGCTCCCATTAACGGTTCCAAAGTGTATGAAGTGTTCAGAATAATCCTTTTGTTGCATTTTCTGATTTTACTTTTGTGAACTTCCTCCCAGGGCATTTGTCAGATTTTAACCAAACCAAGACCAACTATCATTTAATCTTCAGCTCCCAAAAAATCAAAGATATGAAGAGAAACAAAGCAACATATCAACCAAAAACGGCACTTTGACAGGAAGCATGCATCTCTAAACAGTTGGTCAATTTGCATGACATAAACCCATGGTGCTTAGCCTACCCATGAGGTCATATTGCCAAGATAGACCATTTTGCCTATGGGGGGAGTAGGGGAGTAGGGTCCAGCTGCAGCCCCGGCAACCCGGTATCACGCGATTGCGTGCTCCTGCACACGAACGTTAAACTATTGAAGCGTGTTCCAGAGCCCGACTTTTTGCGTGTTACACAGAACGAAATGTAAACCAATGCATTCTGAATGGGAGTGTTCTAAGACAATTAACTAAACGGTACAAGAGAGAGAAAGATTAGCTCTTAATTGAGATCACCTGTCACGCACCCCTTTATTAAAGGTGAACAATGGGTTTGGTTTACTTTTCGCATCGGCCTGTGTCAATCGAGGTTGAGTTTAGTGAGGGTTGAAAGTGTTCGATCTAGATTGCAGATCACTATTGTCACTTTATACAAACTGAAAGTATGCGTTGTTGCGTGTTTGTTTTTGTGGGCATTTGACTGAACAGCCCAGACAAATATTGCTACCAACATGGCACTTCGAAACAGACCACCGCAGTGAGTAAAAGTTATTTTCCTTTATTAATTGTTGACGTTTTTGGGCTGTCTCCTCAGACACAAGCCATCAGTATCCCTGCTCTTTGCACCTTGACATGCATGTCGCCGCTGTTTGTTAACCTAGCTTTGCTGATTTGTATCTTGTGATGTGTGTGTGTTTTTCTTAACGGGTGTTGGATGACTGACAAGATCTATGGGGGGGCCCCCTTTGGGCCCCCCCATACCAACTTAGTCTTCAAAGGAATCTAGTGCCATGGGACTCCAGTGTCTTCAAAACAGCCTCGGAATACATGTGTATGAATGGTCCACAGAAGGGTTGATCTGGAAGCCACCACGGTCCACGCAGTAATCTGCTGCGTGGGCCGTAGTGGCTTCCAGAGCCATCTTTCGGTCTTGGTCAGGATTTGTTACAGTTGCCCTTCAATTTAGCAAGCTACGGGTTTCTGAAGATGCCTGCTTTACGTAGCATTAGAGTACAAATATTGTGCAAAATGCTCATGTAATTGCACTAGCACCAGTAACCTGTAGATTAGCTTAGTTTAACGTCATTCCGTGCCGTCTCTGTCAAATGTGTGGCTTACTTTAAGTCCACAAGGCCCTCTGGTAAACCACGTTGGAACACCCCTGGACAAGGTGATTAGTCACTGGGTGTGTGCTAAAGTTTTGTTCCATTTTTCACTAGTTGGTTAAGGTTTGGTAGAATTGTTTGGATGCTAGCGACGTGATGGCGTATGTACAAGAGCCTACCGTGGCCAGGCCACAGTTGCTACGGCCACGGCCAGATGGCCTAGTGTGAGTGCAACCTTGATTGCATTTGTATACTGTTTACCATTGGATGTTTATGCAATTTGGCTTAATTCATCCGCAGTAAAGCTGCATTTGACTATTCCAGGGTCGTTTTGTACAGGCTTTCAATTGACCATGTTGACTAGTTTGTGGGAAGTTTTTTATTTTTTTTTACCCTTGCTTACAATCCAACGGTTGTGACCACTTATGCAACTGGGCTGTGAACCTTGCAATTCTAGTTGCATATTTGTACACGCAAGCTTGTCTATTTCTATCGCCATCACTAACACTAGCTTCAGCATTTCCTTGTAGGCCATTAGCTGACTTGTGTATTGGAGCGATGATTTGGGTATTTTAAGATGCTTGAAAACCTAAAATAAAGCAAAATGCGTGTCTGGTGTGCAAGAGCCAATTTGTTGGCTTGCAGTAGTCGAGGAGTTGCCGTAGGTCGTAAGCCATCTGGAGGTTGTGGCAATGGAGGCTTGTGGTAGATTTGCCATCCAAGAAAGGTTAATTCTTCTGAAGCATGATTAATAGTTTAGTAAATTGAATCTATTCATATAGAACTATAAAATCCAAGACTGCAGCCAGTAACTTGGATCGCAATATGTGGAAAGTATTAGTCTTCATTTGTAACAACAGAATAATTAACATGACTAACTGGGTTTCTTCCATTTTCTAACTAGGGGGACTTGACTGGTGAGTCTACTGGATTAATCAGTAGCGGTACTTTGCCCAACAGATTTGATGGCATGACTACAGGGTGACAAAGACAATTATTCCCTGCCTATCAAAAGAGACTTCTAAAACATATCTGCTAGAACAGTTCCTATACTTTTTGTATAATTTGGTCATGCTGCAAATTTACTTTTTGTAGTTGCTCCATATTTAGTTCTTTGACAGCCTCACCTGCTAGAAAAGTCTATTCAAATCAGCTAAATATAATGAACTAAATTAATAGCCATGAAATGTTGTCACTCATACTAATGGCAAATACCCTCTTTCAGTTGGTGGTTCAACACTGATGTCGCTCTAGGCTTGAGGGAGAGCTCACAAGTAAATTACACGAATGTCCTGGAGCAATTGGGAATACACTTTTATTTAGTCGACCTGACCAGGGACATCTTTGAACTATAGGTCACCTAACCCAAACTTTTCACTCTTGTTAGGTTGTCCTTTTCTCTTGTTTTAACCCGAAAGGGCTGAAATATCAACATTTCAGGTATTCTGTTTGGATAATGTGCAAAACTTGTGGCTTCACTAATAAAAAAAATTAACAAATGTATTTTTCTTAATGTGGTTAAACTATTTAAAGATTTGTATGCAAAATATTTCTGCTCAATTTGTGGTAAATAATTTTTTTTAATTTGATACAACACAACTATGGGTTAAAGGTATTTGCTTTGGGCATCTTTTGATATTTTTAGAATCTTGCTCCATTGCCGTTAGAAATGGTGTCTCCCAGTACTGCAAAGTGCTTCCACAAGTTTAAAAAAGAATGGGCAGAAAAGGAACTGCCAACTAAATCTATTTAACATGGGTAGAAAGTTTCCATGGAAGCTCTTGGCTGCTGGTTCCCAACACAGCTCCACTGTTGGCCTGTGACCTTGCGTTTAACTTTTTTCGACTTTTGGTGACTTTCACAAAAGAGAAATGAACTGGTTAATACAATAAACAAGACATTTCATGGTACCATTTTGAACTGTTTGTGGATATTGCATTAAATCCATATGCTTGAAACTTTTCAATAATGCATAACAACGAAACGATGGAATGAAATAAATAGTTCAAGCAATTTGTGGGACTTGGCTGCTTTTACATTATTACTCATTTTGGGGGTTATTTCAGTCTCTCCAACCTGCAGGTCGTGCGAAGAATCATGTGAATGGGAATATTCTATAAATGTCTTGATATCATCTTTCGTCTCAACACTTCTGCTGCAGCCGCTGTTGAAGCGTATGAGTCCTTTGAGACCCCCTTTGATAAAAGGGGTTCTCAAATGTTGACCCTCAGTCACCTATTGCATCACTTCCTTTAGGGCTTCGGCCTCCTAATTGATCATTATAGTATAATTGAATGCCCTCTTTCATATATATATCTCCACCACTGGGACGTGGCAACAATTCTCCAAATCCATATGGGGGGGATGCTTGTGGACAGTAGGGGTGTATACTCTACATAAATAGGAAGCAAACTCATCTCACAAATGAGTAATGACATCTCACAAATATTTATTTAATAAATTGTTTCAATTTATAATAATCCAAAATCCAATGGCAAAACCCGTTGGCTTTTTGTCGAGGGAATCCAGGGCGACGCTCACTTCCGGGTTGGCCAACATACGTCATCCCTCCACCACTCTACTGTAAAAACACATGTTCAGCAGAGAAATAAACTGTCCGCAAAGACGGTGACGTCGCTTAGCAACGGTAGACGCTGGGGTAGACAAGTCACCGGACTACTACCCATGCAAGTGAACGGAGCGTTCCACGGCATTGAGAAGACCCGTGTAATAAAGGCCTATAATATTTCTGTCCACAGAGCCCCTGTCCACACTTCAGGATTAGCCCGTTTTGAGTACGGCATCCGGGTCCTTGAAGTATACTTCTTTTTGCCGGATCTTACTCAAATTTTGGCTAGTAAGTACGGACAGTACGGGTATTGGAACACGGCACAGGTTCGAGCGTGTGCATGGGTTGAATTGCGTGTGTCTCACGCCGAATGCATGAGACATGAGAGCCCTGTACTTACGTGACACAAACCAGCACCGCAAACGTTCTCTCCCGCTTGAGATGACGTCTTTCTTTATAGGTTCATGGGTCTGATTCGCCGATTTCCCATGCTGATATCCCCGAAGATTCTCAGGCATCTTCGACAATTTGGCTATAGATTGTCTCATTACATGCTAAATAATATAATTATAACCTAATTATATATATAGCCTATCCATATATATAGGCAATATATATAATTAGGCAATATATATATATATATACATATAGCATTTGTGGTTTTGGCATTAACATAACTAGGGTGCACTGTACTATCTGCGCACACCCTTTCTGAAGCCTCTCTCTCGCTCTCTCTCTCTCTCTGTCCCCCCCTCTCTCTCTTTCTCGTACCGTTTTGTGGAGCACGTTAATTGTCTTAGAACACTCCCATTCAGAATGCATTGGTTTACATTTCGTTCTGTGTAACACGCAAAAAGTCGGACTATCGTGCTCTGGAACCGCTAAATTGGATACCAAAGATGAACCATGGAAGTAAGTGTGACTGCCAATATGCTTAATATAGCCTATTGAGTAATATTCATGTAAAAGTCGTGCCGTGGTTGATTTACTTTTCGCTAAATTCGAATATAATAATACTGCGCCCTTTTTGAAAAATTAGCTGCACTTCGTTCATGGAAGTAAGTGAGAGTTAACCTGTTCATAATAATTATTAATATATTGAGTAAAATTCATGTTAAAGCCGTGCTGTGGTTTATTTAGTGTCATCCGTAATCACCAATGTGATACTACAGCAACACGATTTAGCAAAACTGTCATGCGTTTTTTATTGTCTAACTTTTAAGGAATAAAACGTTTTTAGAGGTTTTTCTAATATTACCTTCATGTTTCATTTACTTCCACCACAGGTATATGGGAACGACTGTGGGATCTTCATGACTATGGTATACTCAGTCGCAGACTTAAAATGTACTGAACAGGAGGGGGGGGGGGAATCATGCCAGAGCAGTACCAGATCAGCCAATAAAGAAGTTACGTATGCAACCGTATATTAACCTAGAGGGAGTCATTTAAGGCAATGCGTTCTGCAAGTGGTGCTGCGGTTTGGTTTTCCTTTAAAGGAGTGGAGGTATATTACTGTAAAACGTCATTAAGAAATACACAAAGTGGTCTTTGTCAAGAACACAGAGTAGACAAAAAATTGATTTAGAACACATCAGTTTGATATTTCACGGTAGACTATTAAACAAACAGGTTTTAATAAATTCCATTACACCAGTGAATAAAACACAGTTTCAATCCATTTCACTCAGTTTGTCTATTTAATATATAAAATACGGTAAAACATACGCAAAAAGGATAAGGTTTCAAGGGACTTGGATACTTTGGTACAACAAACACTTTTTTTGTAAAAGCGGTATAGAATTTTAATAACATATCAGTGCATACTTTGTATATGAAAATATACACAATTGTATATCATTCTCAAAAAACAACAAAAAAAAAGAAATATTCCTTTACAACAAAACCCAAAGCAGACTAGCTCAACACAATATATTAGCTATAAATTTCATCTTTAGTATTCATATGCTACATTTTCTGAGTTTTTCTATAACTCAAATGTGATGCATGTCCTTTATCATACTGTAACACAACTTGTCATTACTCGAATCCCATGCATGATGTTTTTCCATTTTTATTTGTTGGATTACTAATTTCGGTTGTTTGCCCTGTTCTATAAATATATTCTTTATCTTAATTCAAATTGCAGCATTTAACTGGTATTTCCTTCATTGCATTTGATAATACCACAAGAATTGATCGTGCAATTTCAGCAAGTTGTTTCAAAAAGGAAACCAGTACTTTATGTTTATGAATCTGATAATGTAAAAAAAGAATAATTAGGCTATCCTAAACCAAAAATAGCACTCAAATAAAAGCTCCAATATATTATCATAAAAGACAATGGAACTGTCACCAGCACAAATTAACAATCCAAAAATAGTGAGATTTTCAAAACATTGTACACAACAAGAAACGGGTGCAGGTTATTCCTTTCTCATACAGATTGTCTCGAGACTACATTGCTAGATTGGACACAGGACCTCTTTATACATGAACATATCCCGCAGAGAGACGATTTCTGAAGCCTATTCATGTGGTGCCACATATTTCAGTCTATCACCAGTTCCTGTAAAACTAGAAGACAAACATAGTGTGTTTTGGGGGGTTTAACAAGACAGAGGTGATTAAAAAGTAAGTGGGTGTATGAAGCACGTCGTCCCCATATGAGGAATGACATCATGGAGCATAATGTCTACCTGTCCCGGCTGAAGAGAACACCTGATTCCTAGTAGGCCGCTGATTGGTCGATACTAAGCGGTTCCGTCAGATCATTGGACAAGACTTCAATTAAAAACCTCCCACCGTGTCGTGACATGCACAAATATAACATGACTTAAACGTTAGCTCCTTATGACAACCTCCACAATGCCAAAACATCACTAATATGTACACTATATTGAACTGGTGTGAGTGGGTTTGTTCATTTTATCTTTTTGGGATGTGTGTGTGTGTGTGTGTGTGTGTGTGTGTGTGTGTGTGTGTGTGTGTGTGTGTGTGTGTGTGTGTGTGTGTGTGTGTGTACGCACGCATACACAAAACATCCACGTCCATAACTGCAGTCAAAACGATGTGTGTGGGCAAGTCTTTTTTACGGATACGACACGCTCCACATGTGCCAATCTCATGCTCTTCTGCGTGAAAAGGCATAATCTAGAAAAGTCCCATGTAAAATAGTTTCACTGGTTATTATAATCAGATATAATTTAATAAGGTACAACACAAAGTATGCTTTTTTTCTCTCCTCTCTCTCTCTCCCTCTTTAGGAAATACTAGAAGCCAGTGACTCGAGATCATCCAAATTCATGGTGGTTATAAACAAAGTATCGTGTTACTTTTTGACTTTGATTTTTTTTTTTGCATGTGGCATAATGAATAATAATAACAACAATATAATGACACCACAATCAAGGCCTCTGTGTGTGAGAGACGGAGAAGTGCACACACCATCAACACTAGCATATAAAAGGTTACTGAAACCAATTCAATTCACCAGCCCTACCTAGTGGTGCGTTACCCCTGCACCAAAAACAAGTTTCAATTCACACACTCATATATGCAAACAGATCCACTGAGAATCAACACATTGCTTGTTTTTAGGGGTATCTAGCAAAGTCTATGCAAATATATTCATATGTACATACACGTCGCCCAAGCTGAAGAGCTAATTCACTTATGCTGCCAAACTGAAGCTGTAGAAATATAGAAAATGACATTTTTCCTTTCTGTTTTTAGTTTTTTTCTTTTTTTAAACCACCGACGTAGGGTAACTAGAGTGGACTAAGAGCTAAATAGAACACCAAGGCTTTTTTTGGATATATAAGGAGTGATTTTTATACAAAGTCATAATCCCTACCTCTTGACAACTAACAGACCTTCAAAAAACTGATTTCAAAATACCAACAGAACAAGTACACTTGGACTGAGGGGATCTAATACTTTCCCTAGTGAACGCCCCCCTTCAGCTCAAACATCTCATGCTAGGCGTGTTTGTTTTGTTTTTCCCGGTTAACTGGATGGCGTCTCCACCCGGTACCAAACCGTGTGACCACTTGGACGTCTTCTGCAACAAATATATGGCGCAGAAGGAGAGCGGGAGGGCAGATAAAAAAGAAAGAAAGAAAGTCTTCTTCTATGGTTCTATGTAGTAGCGTTAGTCCTGGCCGTGGACGAGCGATATATTCGTTAGTGTCTCTGCACCGGAACGAGAGGCATTTGGCATCCGTGAGAGGAGGTTGATATTGGCACTCGGTGAGGACGCGTCGGAGGCGCCCGTAGCCTTGGCTGCTAGCGGGCTTACCACAAGAAATGCCGCTTGGAGGGTGTGTGAGCGCCCCCCGATGGGAGACGGGGGGTAATCGTGGCAGGCCGACTGAAAAAACCCAAACTATTCTCACTCTGCAGCCTTGCTCGGCTCCCTCTCTCCCTCTCCCTCCCTCCCTCCCTCTCCCTCGTCTAAGTGCGTGTCACTGCGCTGGTTCTTCCCATTAAAAAACACGTGTGCCAGAGCTAAAAGTCGTTTTTCCAAAGCGGCGCTTGGAAGTGATACAACTGGAAGAACACAGACGGTGTGCGTGGGAACATGGCACTGGGCAGTTCGGTGAGCTTCCCGTGATGCGGACCCCCCCCCCCACCACCACCACCACCACCGTCCCAGCGGAGTACGTGACGGGAACCACGTGGACCGTGCTGGCTGAAGACACCCCACTGAGACACCGCTCCACAACCACTCTAATCCACGCTCCTAGATGAGGGATTTTTTCCAGTCCATTTCTCAACATTTGCAATTAAGTATTCAACAGTAATATTCAGTTCTACTGAAAGAAACGACTACGTGTGAAAGGTGGGTGGGTGCATTGGGGTCAGCAGGTTTCGCAGTCCCTTACTCTATATCCAATGCCCTGCCTCGGAGCGACGGGGGGGCTGCCACGTCTCCTGCCCCACACCAAGAGACGGTTGCCCAGAGACAGGGGAGTCTGGGGGGGCAGTGGCGGAGAGGACGGAGTGGGTACAATTCTGGACAGAGGCTAAATGTGTGATGGGAGGGGGAGGGGTAATAAGTGAAGGAGGGTGTGGCTTAAGACAGGGGTGTGTCTTGCGGGTGGTGCAAAGTGTCTTCAAGGGCGTGCAGATCATAATCCAACCCCCCCGCTGCTCTATGTGACCCAGGCATCCAGCCTCATGCGCTTGATGTTACCCCCTTCCTGCTCCTGCTCGCTCTGCGCCCTCAGCAGCTCCGCCGATTGGCCGAAGTCGGGGGGCGGGGCCCGGCCGGCGTTCCCTGCGCCGCCGCCCGCCGCCGTGCCTTCGCCTCCCCCTCCCCCGGCCCCGGCCCCTGCGGCGGCGGCGGCGGCGGCGGCAGGGTCGTCGCGGTCGCTGCCCTCGTAGGAGCTGGCGTTGCTGCTGACGCTGTCGGCGGGGGAGCGCCCCGTGGGCGGCTCCAGGCAGAGCAGCGAGCCCGGGTACTGGGGCGGGGCCGACAGGATGGAGGTGGAGGAGGCGGAGGTGGAGGCGGGGGGAGGGCAGGGCGTGCTGCGCTCGCGGCCGGGCGAGACGGGCTCGGACTTGATGCTCACCCCGGAGGCGGTGTTGACGGTCAGCATGGCGCCCTGCGGTATGTGGGAGACGGGCCTGTGGAGGGGGGCGACAGGAAGAGGGAGGAAGATGGACACAAAGGGAGCAGTTGTCAGCGGGTTATTGGATAGAGGAGAGAAACATAACAGCTGTCACTCGTGTCAGACAACAACCGGGACCACGTTACTTGGCAACAGCAGCGACAACAATAATTAAAAAGACAAGACCCGGGGCAACAATTCAACTCATTCCAAGCAGTTAGCGAGTGTAGAGCTTACAACGCATCGTCGCCAATGCTCCCACATAAAAACAACAACTCAATAACAGGCCAGAAAGCGTGAAATGGTTTGGATGACTGCAGTGATTTGCCATGAGTCAGCAACAAAAAAAAACTGCAAACATAACAAATCAGTCAATCAATCAATCAATCAATCAATCAATCAATCATCCTGTCTTGGAGTAGAACCCGGCAGACGGAACAGGAACTATGCCACGTCTTTTTCTCTCTGACTGCAAGACAGATTTCCAATCATGCTGAGGAGAGGGGGGCCGGTGTATGAGTGTGTAGTGTCGTGTGTGCACGTGTGCACGTGTGCGCGTGTTGAGTGTGGCTGTGTGTGTGTGTGTGGTGACGATTGGCAGCAACGAAAGCACACAGACACACGGGGTGAAGACAGGCAGTGTAGTGGTGTACAGTACCGGCCCAACCACTCATCTCTACCCAACAGCAGGTTGGACGGAGAGCCAATGCTGTGAGGAGGAAAAGGAGAAGGTTGGAGGCCGGAAACCAAATCAAACCAAAAGGGAGGAAGAGGTCAAAAGGCAGAAGGCGTGGGATGAGGAGGAGGAGGAGGAGGAGGAGGAGGAGGAGGCTGAGAGAACGACATCATTGCAAAGGCTCTTGCAACAATGTGTTACAACAAGCTTGTGATGGCATACGTCTATAGGTGTTGTAGTCAAACTTCCCAGTTCATTTATGCCAGCATATAAGATATATTGTAAACTGCAATCCACAACAAATACCAAAACAATTTTTTACAACGTTAGTTGGTGGGGCTAATATAAAAAATATTAATATTTATGCCGTTTTTAACAATAGCCCAATCAAAAATAAGTGTTCGATTTTTTTCTATTCTATAATAACGCCTTACCTTTTCATATGAGGCTTAAATTAATAAATACAATTGATGTTTTTCAAATTAAGGTTCTTAATAAGCGCTTCAACATCCAGAATTCCATGTAATCCTGCAAACGTCAACTTGTGAACGTGTTTCATTGTTCTCCCAATGGAGGAAACAACTTTTACTAAAGGATCTGCAAGCTTACAAAAAAGCCCACACACTCGCTCTCTCTCTCTCTCTCCCTTTTTCTCTCTCTCTGTCTCTCGTGGCTGTTCACCTCAGATTTGCTGCCAGAGACGAGACCTGGCTGGACAGCTCGCTGCTCTGCTTGTCCATACCCCACATGCTGTGGACAAGAGGGAGACAAACACACTTTCAAGAGGCCGCCCAGCGCCAGATCATGCTGCCGTTTGGTCCTACTGATGTGTGCAACGTAACCTGCCTATTCTTCAGCCCCCCAGGGCAAGGGAGGGGGGGTTCTGGGAATAAGCCCCAGTGTCCAAGCTCTATCGGTAGCATAGCCATTACATATTCCTACACGTAACCGTTTCTCTTTGTTGCCATTGCTACAGATTCCTGCGCTCCATTCTGGAAACTTAAATGTGTGGTTGCTCCAATATTGATCGGATGCCTCGGCTCTCGAGTCTTCTCAGACTCACTTGGAAGTCAAGTGTCAGCGTCTGCCTTGGGACCAACAACAAATGTTAATGCATGGTTTAGGAATGTTGCTAATTGAGCTACAGTGTGCTTACGGTACACACCGCACGTTGTGTGTAGTGTGGAATGTAAGGAATAAACCACGACCGGTTGAGCTGAAAGCCATTAACGTGCCAGCCCAAAGTGGTTTATTCCGCTTGAACCACAGTAACCAACAATCAGTAGATGTGAGTTGCATGTATCCAATATTTCTTATCGACTTAATCAGCTGTTATGTTAAAATAACCATCCACAACGCTTTGAGTGCATAGATTGTTTTGCATTGTAAAGGAATGATCTGGTCAAAGGTTGAATCTGTAGCAAATTGTGAAGGGGGGTCCCAATATTAAAATATATAATGCAATCTCTACGAATGTTATTGACAAATCAGCATGAAATATTCAACAATGCTGTGGTATAAATACATATAACCTGTGTGTAATTACGAAGAATGTGCCCAACCACTGTGTACTGTAGTCAAAGAACGCCATGATCTCTCATCGTCTATACTGTCCTACACTCCAGCTTTAGTTTCATTTTAAAGACAACATGTTTGCACTCTTCCCCACGTCATTGCACTCTACCTGCTGAGCACAGTTGCAGGCGAAGGGATGAAATCAAAGTGAGAAGGTGAGGATGTTAGTCAGAGACCAATTCACTTAATCCTCTTCTGTGAATTGCTAGCTTGGCATAGAGGAGGATTCATGGCATGATCCACAATGCTCTGTACATTGTGGTTTTTGCAGAGTAAAATACGTTTAGCAGAGTAAACGACAAGTTGATTACTGAGTTAATGTATGAATAAAGAGGCTGTTTAGCTGGGCACAGGCCATGGATGACAGATTACAGTAAGAATAAGAAAACAGCCTGCAAGGAGGAAGAAGGGACAACAACATTAAGCTTACACCAGGTTGCTGAGTGACGCAAGACTCAGCTGCTGCTGCTGTTGCTGTTGCTGCTGCTGCTGTTGTTGTGGTTGTTGCTGGGATACAGTCTGCTGTTGCCAGGTCACGTTAGTGGGCAGCAGACCGCCAGGTGAGGCCAGGGCATGCAGAGCCGTGATGTCAGCACTCGTCAGCTGGTATTCTGAGAGAGAGTGGTCGAGAGTGATTAAGAAAAAGAGAGAAAAAGAAAAAGAAAGAGAGAAGGCCAGATAGGTTTGAGGTCATTGGGATCTGCCAATTTGAATCACGATAGAGATAAATGATGGGGAATCCTAGAGAAAGCGCTTGCTGTGCCAAATATTACGGTCAGGTCAAAACATATTCCAACATAATAAATAACGACTCCATAAAACCAGAACTTTTGGCCAAACAAGGGGGAGAGGCGAGGGGTTTCTGACTGTGGGAGTGTGTGTGTGTGTGTGTGTGTGTGTGTGTGTGTGTGTGTGTGTGTGTGTGTGTGTGTGTGTGTGTGTGTGTGTGTGTGTGTGTGTGTGTGTGTGTGTGTGTCCCCTTTCATTTGCTCCAGCTCACCTGTGTTGTACGCGGTGGGCATGGCGGAGAAGGGCATACCCTGGGCCAGCAGGCTGGGCGTTGCCACGGAGACCACGGGCGTGGTGAGGGTCTGGGCCAGTTGGGCCCCCGCGGCTAGCCGCTGGGCGTTCTGCCGGGGGTGGGGGGGGGGGAGAGAGCACAGCGGGGTAAGAATGGGGGAGTCAGTCGCAGCATCGCTGAGCACAGAACCCGCGGCCACGGTAATGGGAACCAGGATGAGTTCGATGCACTTGCTCTGCGGGGGGACTTGATGGCACGGTTGAGGTTGGACACCATGGGGAGCACGGTGAACAGGGCAGGAGAGTCAGGAGCACCTCCCAACGTCATGCATGGTCGATTTAATGTACGCTGCCCAGTGGAGGCCCTGCCCTTCAAGAGCAACCAAACGCAAAGAATCCCACCACAGGTATAGAGATAAAGTTCTGCTGGAACGGTTAAAGGTGGGAGCAAGTGACGCCATTTTTATCCGATCAAAGAGCATATATTCATCCCCTTGGATTGGTGCTACTGTGGTTGGATTTCAGCATTTGATATTTCTTTAAAAAGGCAAATCACATTAAAGGCAATTCCCATCAAAGCCAACAGATATATTCTCCCAGAATCTAAAAGCGTATGCACTTTTATGTCGTTATGTTGTGAATTAACCATAACCTCACAAGGACTGAGGGTAATTATCGGGAGAAGAGATGACATTGACTGACAGTAAAATGCCTTTAATGTGACTTCAGCTAGGTCTCATGTGATTTGGTGGTTGGTGGAGATGAGACTCGGGTTGCTAGTTAACAAGGGACATGCTTTGCACTTTAAAAATAATAAATGAATACAGAAACATTCCTTCCATGCCTGATGCCGTCGAGAATGGTAACAAGGCAACATCTCCAAATGAAGATGTTTCATTTAGGCACAATCAACCAGGGAGTTTCTTGACTGTTTTTCCCCCCCCCATCTACGAATTGCAACAAAAACAAGTTTTCCTTTTGTTTTCGATCACACAGGGATGATACTAAGATCCCTGACCATGCCGGTAAAAAATATCAACCACCAGTTTTGTACAGCATGCATCCACGTGAACAGAACCACTGACCCCCCCCCCCCCCCCCCGATCAAGACCAACCCAGAGAAAGGTCAGTGGACAAATCAATCCCAATTTTCTCAGGCACGTGTGGGGAGGGGTGATTTAACACTGAGCTAATGAGTGGGGGTTGCGTTGAATGGCCATCGTGTCATGCGGAAGAAAATACAAAAATGACGCTGAGAAGATTCACCTCGTTCACCAATTCCAGCTCATCCTCTGTCTGCAAAGAGCAGCAATAGAGAGGGTCACATCTCTGAACCTGGTGCACAGTACCTTAGGCTGACGCTAATGCTAAAGCTTATGCTAATTCTAACATGAATGCTAAAGGGAACACCGAACATCAGTAGGGCGACATCACGTAAGGCGGGTCATTACTGGACCAACGCTAACAGCGTCCTGTTCACACATGGAGCAGAGCGTGGTAGGATTGAGTGCAGGTTCATCAGTGCTCTGCAGAGCATCGCTGGGTGGTAGAGCCTGCTCCAGATCAGGGACTAGAAACACAAAACCACCCCTGTCTGTAAACACGGAAAGGCTATCCTTCCACCAATTCAGAAAAAAAAAATAAAAATTGTAGAAACATAAAGATTAAATAAAAAAACGTAGAAATGTACATTGATATGCTTGTACCATGTTGCCAATTCATGGGTTTGGGACATAATTAACCACATTTGCATCTCTAAAGCAGCATTACAATTAATCAAAAGAAAGCCAATAAAAATATCTTTGATTTATGTTTGTATGAGCCACTCGGTTTCCCCCAACACACATGGGGTCCAGGTGGTTCTTACTGTGCTGTTAGAGGAAGCTAAGCTGTGTGGCTGTGTGTCAGATGGGGGAGGTTGCTTCCTGGTCGGGTCTATCTTACCATCTGCATGAGGCTCTTCCCACCCTGTGAGGTGATGACTCGCAGGTCTGGCTTGCGGCTATTCACTATCTGGGGGCTAGGGGGCGGCGGCGAGGACTTGGCCGGAACTACTTTCCCCAGACTGTTGCCGTTGGAGACGGTGAGGAGGCCCGGGGAGGCCCTGGCACTGTTGTATCCGTTAGCTGGATGAGAGCAAGAAAGGTTTCGTCATTGACTTGCACTCGTACAAGAAATATGCAAAAAATAAATAGATGTGAACTAAGGGGACATGCGTGAAATTAATATAAAGATATATTTTTACAAAATATTGGAATGTGCATGAACAAATTTTCAAAAGACCAACAGTGTTGCCGTCTCTGCCAGTGAAGATAGTTTGCGCCCAAAGGATCATACACCTCTTTGTGTAAACGTTGTAAACAAGAACGGCATGTGACGAGTGTTATGTGCAGTTTCCTTTCTGTTACTGTTCAGCTCATTATGTCAACATTACACCAACTTGACCATGATTGTTCCAACACAAAATCTGAAAAAAACACTTTCCACATGTTGGCTTCGTTTTTTCGAAATGAATGAGTGTTTTTGACATAATTGCAAGCTTATATGCAGTGTTTTTTATTACCGATGCCAATCCAAACAGTTACACTTATATGGATCTGCGATATTGACGAGCACCTCAGAGGAATTTTGATCATTGTTGTTAACATATCTGAGCTAAAACAGGGATTTCAGTAATACTTACGGACTGGACTTGGACATCCGCCGTTAGAATTGTTGGGATCCCCTCCTAGAAGAGCTCCTGTTAGAAAACAAATAATTCACACTTAATAAGGCGCAGTGTGTGGGATATAGTGGCATCTTGCAACCAACTAAATACTACCCCCCCCACCACCTACTGATGTCCTCTTCTATGGCAGCATCGAGCAGCCAAGTGCAAACCTACAAGGTTCATAAATTGAATTAACTTATTTAGTCTGTAAAACTATAGGTCATAGCTTAGAAGTGAGATAGCAATCCTAAAATTTGATTAGAAAGCGTCCTCTGTGTGATCTGTTCTGGGCTACTGTAGAAACATAGTGGTGCAACAGAGCATGTCAACAAAGAGAAAAGTAGGGACAACGTTAATGAAATCCATCGATCAGACTTCAGAAATGTCCAGGTCACTTTAAGCTACAAGCCTGATAAAGGGTTACGTATTGCAGCTTTAAGGTGAGGCAATTCTTTAAGCTTAATCAAGGCTTCTAAATGAATTATCGAAGACTAATTATAAAAGGTAATTACATGGTGGTTAGTATTTCCCATTTTGGTAATCAAGCAATTCATTTCTTCGCAATATGCAAATAATTGCAAAGCATATCACTCCATGAAAATATTAAATATACACATTTGATATAGAGCAACACATCTCAAGGATACCTCTAGGTGATTCGAGAAGCGCTCTGGATCGAATGCTCAGCCTTGACTCATTGTGGTTGCCACCAGACATGTCAAGTGAAGTTAAATTCACTTTTGGAAAAAGGTCACTACGGATTTAAAACGGCAACGTTACATCACTCATGAATAACTACTTCAACAGATCATCCTCCAACTTCTGGTCCCTATGTGAGCTACAGCACAGGCAAAATGTTGCAAATTAACACGCTATTTTTAGCTCCTCATTCCACCGTCCAAGCCCTTCGATACGAAGCAGAAATGCGTCCATTTCCCCCCTGATGAAAACGATCGTGAGGTTATCTCACATTGGGGGGTGATTAGACAGTACAATGAGGCGCCCGGGCTTTAGCTCAAAGCGACGGGCCGGGATTTTATGGATTGATCCATGTGGCTCAGCGAAGGTTCAATTATTGGAAGTGTGTGAAAGCGTTGCAGGTAGGCTGGTCAATGTGCCATTATCCGTGAGGCCTGATTAGGCCGTCCCTCAAGCGCATGCTGAGGAATCTCATTTGCCCCCGTGGCTCACCTGCGCTGGCCGGTCGCTGTGGCAACCCCGGAGACACCGTGTTCCTTTGGAGCGTCGGTTGCTGTGGCGACAGGAGGTGCGTGTCGGAGAGAGTGGAGGAGGTCACATAGGACGTGGTCACCAGGGTGTTACCCGGGTTACTGAACTGCAGTGGGCTCTGATTGGACGCCTGGACTGTCACGGGCATGGAGAATGAGGGGGCAGTCGCCGTCGACTGCTGCAGAAGGGCAGAGAAACGACAGACGTTTTAGAGTCAAGCGCATCGGCAGACATGGGAGTGTTAAGGTTGGGCCTGGGGCCTGAGGCGGGACTCACTCCGTAGCGCTTGAAGAGGATGTCCAGGTCTTCGGTAGTCTTGCGATACTTGTCATCGTTCAAGGGACTCTGATCGATGGAGTCTTCCCCGTCGGGCTCGGGGCTGTCGCAACCATTGAAGCCCTTCTTCCGCAGAGTCTGAGAGGGCGAGGAAGAGGTTTAACCAAAGGGAGGAGGAGGAGGAGGAGGAGGAGGAGGAGGAGGAGGAGGAGGAGGAGGAGGAGGCCAGGAACGTGCTCATGCATGCCATTTGCGTTATGTGCGGCGAGCACAGCGCAGCGTACGTGACCCGTTGGAACAACACAGCACACAGCGTAGCCTCTAATGAACCTGGTCATACTAAGCCTAGCACCCGAAAAAGACCCCTGTCGCTTTGAACCCATTCTGATTGAATGGATATGCAGGCCTTGTTAGAAAAACACTTCTCTGTGGTCAAAGCATGGTTGACCAGCTGGCCCTTAATGAAATCAAACGCGGGGCTCACCTCGATGATGTCGGCGTTGGTGCGGCTCTCGTGCGGCTCGTTGTACTCTGTGTATTTGAGCAGGACCTTGTCCATGTCGGTGCTGGCGTACTGGAACAGCTTGTTGGAGTGGTTGAAGATGATGAGGGCGATCTCGCAGTCGCACAGCACGCTCAGCTCGTACGCCTTCTTCATCAGGCCAAACTTCCGCTTGGTGAACGTCACCTGGGGGTACGGCACACGACATTTATGCACAATACTAAACACATTTCTGACCCGTGGCCCCTCAACGCGCCTTTAAAACAGGGCCACACATTCATCCATTCATACACACATTCACACATCGATGGAGCTAGCACGTCGGGAGCAGTAAGGGTCAGGCCTCTTGCTTGGGGATACCTCGAAGCTTGGCAAGGGATGCCGGGGATCGAACCAGCAACCGGCTCTGCCGTCTGAGCCACTGCAATTTATTTTGTTTATGCACAAGTGCCCTACACAAGTAGAGTGAGTCAGTCCCACTGCCTGGGGGAAGGGCTGGCCTCCAGCACCTACGGCAGAGACCTCACTCCTCCGTCTTGCCGTTAGTCTGGATGCTCTCCATGGCACATGTGTAGACGACATGAAGCCAACCCTACCATTGGTCAGCCCCTGCTCCCCGTCCACTCCTTGCAGGAGCAATTTATCAAATGGGGATCTCGCCTAAACAGGATGGCGGTAGGTGGCAGTGAAAAGCACTCATACATGGAGAAGGAAAAGAATTGTTGATTTTGGTGACCACAGCGACGGATCCTTGTCATAGACAGCAAACGGTCTCCATAGCAACTGATATCTGGCGAACAAGCCCATGATTCCATAAGTAGAAGAAGTAATGCAGATTAACCCCTGCATGTTCAAGAGAAAGTGATTTGCTTAAGATCTTTGGGATGATCTTTCGGAGGAGAGGATTTTTTTTACACATCGTCAGCCTATATAGAATAAAGCAATACCTTTATATGTTTAAAACAGAGCCTCAAGAAGCCAATGGCTTGTGGGTAGCTTATTCAGAGAACCCCATGTAATTTGTGGATATATTATGCAAGAATCGTTAATTGTGTGTGTCCCAATCTTTGTCCTCAGCTCCGACTTGGTTACCCCTTTAAAAGGCACACACAGTCGTCATAGTTGTGCCGTGGGTTGGGGTCTCCTCAAATGTTTTCCCAAGTGGTTTAATAGCCTCAAGCAGATTTATAATCCCCTTCAGCAACATTGATGGCCAGAGAGCCTCTTTACCCCACTGGCGGCCGATCAATGCTGAAGGTCTAAGCAGCGATCTGCAGGAAGAGGAATAAGAAAGAGGAGCGAGCATGACTTTTAAAGTCATCATTAAAGGGTGCGGTACCAGCAGTCGATGGGCTCTTAAGATCTCGATCGTCTGCTAATTCCTGGCCCCGGTTCTGCTTAAGCCTGGAGCTCGTTAGCGGCCTGATGAGAGTGTGTTTGGCTTCAGAGTCACTTAGTTATGAGTGCATTCACACATCATAGAGCTACATGATGTGAAGCTCCTCTTGGTGGATGATCAGAGACTCCTGAGTTTCCTTCACTGTCTCGCCTTCTGGCCCTCCAGGAAGCCATGCTATCCAG
Organism: Gadus macrocephalus; assembly: GCF_031168955.1. Taxonomy (NCBI): domain Eukaryota; kingdom Metazoa; phylum Chordata; class Actinopteri; order Gadiformes; family Gadidae; genus Gadus; species Gadus macrocephalus. Next base: position 9,249,554 of record NC_082403.1, read on the forward strand.
CTGGGCCGCCTCACACATGGCCTACTATGACCCTCCGCGTTTTAGATAAGACAAAATGCTCTTTTGATTCAGGGCGGTATGTGTGGTGTGGTGTTACTACTACTGTGGTGCAACTAACTAGTAAATGTCCATATTTGACCGACGGCGGTGTTGTTTACCGCACAAGACTCTCATCTCACCTGCTTGTTCCTCTCATCCGTGATTCGCTGGATCTGGATCTTTTTCCTTCCCATGGTGCCTTGTGACAGCGGAAACGGACGGCCGCGTCAGTCAAGAAGAGAACGGCCCCTCGGTGGGTGTGACCTACGACCTCTTACTCTTGCACAGATAGCCCCAGACACGGTCATGCATGCCACTGAAGGAACTCTGACACACGCAAACACCCACACACGCACACACTCAAACGTTGGGTTTGGTGGAGTGGACGATGCTCAGTTCATCGTTTGCTCAGTAGGGACAAAGGTGGCCAATTGCCCCCCCCCCCCTCCCACTGTTGCCGTGGTACGACAGACGTCACTCTCCTCCTATGGTCGGGAGACACAGACACAGGGAGACAGAGACAGAGAGGTTAGACAACATTTCTCTTCCCCGTGATCGGCCACACAAACAATCGATGTGAAACCACTATGTGTGGAGGGAAGGAGGGGGAATCCCAGGGTCATGTACGCCGTATTTTATTCGTTGAGTGAGCCAGCCAGAGACTATGATGAAGTAACCTGTGAATCATCGACATATTCAAACGCTTACAGCCCGAAAGCTGCTTATCACGTGCGCTGTGCACAGGCCATGACTACACTGCGAAGGACCCGTCATGTCGCGAGAGAATAAAGGAATAATAACAACAACGGCAACAGGCATTCAAGGCTTTTCTGTTCCTCCCCGTGGACGTCATGAACACAATACCCAAAGGGACAGGATATTCGTTATGAAGAGATCAGGGATCAGTTAACTGATTGCAGCTGTGGAACAAGAGGGAGTAACTGCTGCTTACATTTTGTTTCATCTGGGGTTTCGTGTGCACGGTAGTGTGACATGCACACACTCTATAAGGGTGACTGACAAGGGTGTGAGTGAGGATACTCAGACGCTCATCTCAGAACTAGGCACCACTCAAGGCGCCACATTGACATTTCACTTTTATAACCCCATTTGCATCCGCTCAAACTAACATACAATCTGGAAGTATAGAATATGTTTAATATAACGTATATATGAAAAACAGTGCATTGGTTTGGATGGTCTGCATGGTTCTCTCCTGATACTACAACCCTTCTCACACAACCCTTGAGTCACATACCCCCCCACCCCCCCCATATTAATCGATTATGCTTGAGAGGGTTATAAGATATTAACAGACTGTTATTGCCGTCCACTCAGTAAGCCGCGACAGGGCGATGTTCACAGGAAACCGTTCCTTTCCATGTGAATCTGACCACAACGGGGCAACGCCATGGGGGTTGATCCTTGTGGCGCTCTCCCTACTGCCCCCTGTACGGCTGCTCCCTCATTACAGTAATGACACGGTCTCTCACCCCCCCCCCCCCAAGGCGCTGATGGCTCAATTAAGAGCTGGCTGGAGGTCTGATTGAGGGCCAGGATAATGAGCTTGAACTCTGGATCCGGCCGGCTCCTTCTCCCTCTGTGGCAGTAAGAGAGAGTAACCTAGAGAGCCACCCAGAGAGGCTGGGAGAGTTATTCCTTATAGTGAACCCGGGACTCTGGACTGCGGCTCGGTTGGACCATATACCAGTATAGTGACCTGGGCCATACCAGTATAGTGACCTGGGCCATACCAGTATAGTGACCTGGGCCATACCAATATAGTGACCTGGGCCATACCAATATAGTGTCCTGGGCCATACCAATATAGTGACCTGGGCCATACCAATATAGTGACCTGGGCCATACCAGTATAGTGACCTGGGCCATACCAATATAGTGACCTGGGCCATACCAATATAGTGACCTGGGCCATACCAATATAGTGACCTGGGCTATACCAGTATAGTGACCTGGGCCATACCAATATAGTGACCTGGGCCATACCAATATAGTGACCTGGGCCATGCTAATATAGTGACCTGGGCCATACCAATATAGTGACCTGGGCCATACCAGTATAGTGACCTGGGCCATACCAGTATAGTGACCTGGGCCATACCAGTATAGTGACCTGGGCCATACCAATATAGTGACCTGGGCCATACCAATATAGTGACCTGGGCCATACCAATATAGTGACCTGGGCCATACCAGTATAGTGACCTTGGCCATATAGTGACCTGGGCCATACCAATATAGCGACCTGGGCCATACCAGTATAGTGACCTGGGCCATACCAGTATAGTGACCTGGGCCATACCAATATAGTGACCTGGGCCATACCAGTATAGTGACCTGGGCCATACCAATATAGTGACCTGGGCCATACCAATATAGTGACCTGGGCCATACCAATATAGTGACCTGGGCCATACCAGTATAGTGACCTGGGCCATACCAGTATAGTGACCTGGGCCATACCAGTATAGTGACCTGGGCCATACCAGTATAGTGACCTTGGCCATATAGTGACCTGGGCCATACCAATATAGTGACCTGGGCCATACCAGTATAGTGACCTGGGCCATACCAGTATAGTGACCTGGGCCATACCAGTATAGTGACCTGGGCCATACCAGTATAGTGACCTGGGCTATACCAATAGTGATCTGGGCCATACTAATATAGTGATCTGGGCCATGCTAATATAGTGGCCTTGGCAAAAGAATAGTCCCCTGGGCCCTACGAATAAGTCACCTGGGCCAGCTCTGCGTTATAACCTTTGGTGGGGTTGATGTCACACTGATAAAGGACATGGTGCTTCGCTGAAATCACTCCAGGAATCCCTTCTGCGATGGATGAATATTCTTTTGATGAAAAGAAAACTAAGGGGTCGAGGGTGGGCATCTGTCCCTTTTGGAAAGTGTAATTAGTGGCAGTGACCTTTAGCAGATTCTGCCTCGGCCAATGGAACGCTCATAAGATGAATGGAGGGTGCCTAGCAGGAGATAGCCCGGCCCAAGCCCCACGGACGAGGGGCGTGTCTAATGTGTTCACCATGCACTGGGAACATGGATCCATGATCACGTCAACACAATGACTTGTACCTTTACATACCTAAAACAAAAACCTTCAGACAATGAAGCAGGGGATGTAATGATACGGTCATGTTTGTGTTTGTTATTACATGTGTTGACCTAGCTTACATGTTCTAGGCTAATATTTCACAATGCGTTGGCAAAAGCAGTTTCCATAGCATTCGAGGATTAGAGCAACTGAGTAACCAAACACTATAGTGAAAGACTCTGGTTGTAAATGGTGATTGCCTTTTCTAATTAGCTAGGATGATGCCAGATAAACCAAATACTAGAAAATATCAGGATTAGCAAAAATGTCAACAGTACAGAACCTTGTGCTGGCCAACAATAACCAACTCATTGCCATGGGGCTTCATTGAATTTAACTACACAGAGATCCAAATAATGCTTATTTCTAGCAACTTTTACAGGTTTTACATTAAAGAAAGGGTTCTAAGCCTCACAGTGATAGATGAAATTAAATTAAATGAAAAGCGCATATGGTCTCTCACAAGAAGAATTTGTCATTCCAACAAGGCCTGAACCTTTTGTAACTTTTATGTCCCTTAAAAAAGGCCAGATTTGAAGACACCATAAATTGAACATGACGAGGACCAAATGTATACCACTAGGCTATCTTCGACGTCCAGTATATATCGCTTTTGAACGGTGAAGTTCACTGTCAGAAAATGCTTCCATTTGTACTTTAATTTGAATCAAATGAAATGTCATGTCTTAATGGGAGTTTTACAGCTGCGTATTAGTCTGAGATTGTGCATTTACTTAAGTACTGGTTAAGCTTGTTTAAACATACTGAAATGCAATTTATAAACAGTATCATCATGAAATTGTGAAAGTAGGCGTCGTAAGCAGTTATAAGCCGTTCGCACAAGGATGTAGGCCTTCGTGATGTTGGCTTTTGTTTTATACCAGGATCGATATAACATTTACAAACTGTTGCATCAATGACTTGATTGGACTTCGGACAAGGAGATGTCCCCACCCCCATGAACAGAAAGCATTGAAGCCATGGTGCATGTTGCACGAGGTCATCTGTGTTCAATATGCAGGGTTTTCCCTCTTTGCTCTCCCTCTATGTGTGTGGATGTTTGGGTTTAATGATAGAACAACAAGATTCTGGCGTATCTCTAGTCTATAAAACATGTGTTTGTGCTTCACACTGCAGCTTTTGAAAAATTGTGTTTCCTTCAGGCACCGAGACAATTTAATAACGTTTG
>NC_082403.1:9258910-9276410 GCF_031168955.1 Gadus macrocephalus
TATAGCCAAAGGTGCAAAGTAAAACCTTTTAGGCCTAATCGAAAATGACTTAATCAATCCGATGCATTGGCAGCCTATGTTGATTGACCTGGATTTTAAATAAAATATGCCGAGTAATAATAATAATAATAATAATAATAAAAACAGAATAGGCAGGCTCCTTAAATTAAAATCTAAATCCACTCCACCCTTTTCCATGTCATAGCATTAGCATTTCTAACCTTTTTTAATTTATATCTTGCATATATCTTGCCTCCCACCAGTCCTGTCATTCCAATGTCTGTCTGTCTATATCTATCTACCTATATCTCCTTATACCCATTCTCACTGTTGCTTAACTTAGTTGTAAGTGTTCTACAACAGTAACCTTACAGCTGGCCACAACAAAAGTTGTTCGGTTTATGGAATTTAATATGAATTTATTAACATTCCGATTTCTCTCGGCAGATGAATGCAGACTTTAGTCATGATGATTGAAAAATGAACCCAGTCTTCATTCATTTATTAACTGATAAAAAAAACATTGGATTGGCTTTTTACAATGGGCCAACATTTAGAATATCTATAGATTAAGATTCCTGTCAATCTTCCAATCATATATTACTGTAAGATTATTCTTACAGTAATATATGAAACATGCATCATTTTATTTATTTTAAATGATGCATGTTTATTGATTAACATTATATTCATTCAATTCATTCTGAACTGTAATCAAGCTACAAATTAATTGTCGAATCAGTTGATGTTCAACTTTTAGTTGAGGGTTATGTTAAAAGGGTTATGTTGAGCAGTAGCCTAAGATTTATGTTGGCGGGAAGTTGAAACCGGGCGTAAAATAGCTGTCTGCAGCATGTTTCCAAACTTTGCCCACAGTCTTTATGTCTCCCAGCCCATTCAGACGGGAGCGCTCATTTAAATACTGACTCGCCGGGGAGGGTCTGGAGACACATTGGTTGACACACTCGGTTTCTTTACGAATCACTTCATGGATAATAATTCACACACGTAGGTTAGGCCCTATCACACCTTCTGCACCAAATTGAACCAGGCCTATACTCATGCGCCCAAACGCCAATGTCTGTAACAGTTTGGTACACACACACGCACACGCACACACACACACACACACACACACACACACACACACACACGCACGCACGCACGCACGCACGCACGCACACACACACACACACACACACACACACACACACACACACACACACACACACACACACACACACACACACACACACACACACACACACACACACACACACACACACACAGCGCGTTCCGAAGACTGTATCCCAACACTATCAAACTGTCTACAACTGCAAAATAAAATAAACCCAAGATTGTTATTGCATCTGGTGTCTCACGCCAGTCTCTGAGATTGTGAACCACGGATCAGTGCAGCGTCGTTATTCTCACGAGCACTGTTCCCTGGCAACGGCGCACGTATGCGCGTGTGGCGCACGTCGGACGGAGAAGTGAGTGTGTGTGGAGGGGGGTGTGTGTGTGTGTGGGGGGGGGGGCTCCGTTGATGATAAACATGAGTTAAACCATCACGAGGGAGGGAAAAGTCTCTTGTCAGTTGGGGTCCCTCCACTGGCTTCTCTCTCGCCGAGCGTTCCCATGCATGGCTGGGAACCCCCGGTCCCTATTGTAAATGATCCTGAGCCAATTAACCCGTGGGTTCCCAGCCGCGTCGTGGCACGCCCTTGGTTACCACGAGTGCTCCATCCCTCGGCTGGGTGGATTCATGTTTAAACACACTATACCTCCACATATAGGCTATCCTGTCCAATAGGCAGTATATCACTGCATAATTAACTGGTTGAACTACTAATTATTATTACACGAATGCCTTTCTGTAAAGATTGTGGATTTATCCATAGTTTCACAGAATTCCCCCTGAAACGAATAATTGAGGTCTCGTGTGATTCTCATGATAATTAGCCAGGGTGCCGCTCCAATTCTACATTCAGCTTTTCAGCTGCGGATCACCCCTCCCTCTCACTTGCATAATTCAACTCAGTAGAACTACCTATCATGACACAAACAGAATATCTACCTTAGCGATGGTAGACAAGTGTACCCCCCCCCCCCCCCAATCCCTAATAGTTTATCAATAAACATGCTATATTATATACAGACAGAGAAGCTGGAGGGACATAAGCCATTGTTTTTTTTTGTTTTTTGAAGGCCATGTGTGCAATTGAAACAATGGCGGTAAACGGTCACTGCGTGGCCCTGGAGATTGAATGACAGGGAGAGAGAGAGAGAGAGAGAGAGAGAGAGAGAGAGAGAGAGAGAGAGAGAGAGAGAGAGAGAGAGAGAGAGAGAGAGAGAGAGAGAGAGAGAGAGAGAGAGAGAGAGAGAGAGAGAGAGAGAGAGAGAGAGAGGGGTGGGGGGTGGGCTTTTGTGATAGGTTGAAATTGTAATCACATCGGTTTTTTCTTGCATAACATTAAAAACACTAATAACGGTGGAGGGTGGAGATGCAGCGTCTCCTCACTGGCTGACAAGGGGGGCGGGCCCTCGGACGTCGTATAAGAATGGGGACCCGCGTGAGACATAATACATTTGTGAGCTTGCCGACGACGTCGCGTCGCGCAAGAAGATGTAGCGGGTAGGAACAGATCCTCGGGGCGGGGGGGGGGGCTGATAGGAGAGGGCTATGGACGTGCAGAACAGTAAACGGGGACGACCATGGCCCACCGCGGACCCGCGGGCTTGGACATAGAGGCGGCCGGTGCGACAGCAGCGCAAGGAACAGTTGCCACCACGCAGGAGAATCCGCGGGTGAATGTTGGCGGTTGGTCTCGAGCGGGGCGCGCGCCCTGGATGCTCGTGCGATTCGCTGGTCTCGAGACGTCCTGCATGACAATCAACACTTCTGCACCCCTGGTGAAAGAGTAAGAGCTCCTATATATATTTAAGTGTTTGTGTGTATATATATATATATATATATATATATATATATATATATACAGTATACACTGTGCAGCATGTATATTTTAGGTTGAACGTGTACGTCTGAGATATGCATATAGGCCTACGAGTTTAAGCTGCGTTACGGCTGTGCATCAATCATGAATGGTCAAGCCTGATATTTTTCTTTGAAAATAGCAAATTAATGGTCGTTCAAATTAGGGATGCTTAATGGGTGATCCTGTGCCTGGTTGACCTCTCTCTCTCTCTCTCTCTCTCTCTCTCTCTCTCTCTCTCTCTCTCTCTCTCTCTCTCTCTCTCTCTCTCTCTCTCTCTCTCTCTCTCTCTCTCTCTCTCTAATATCAGACTATATACACACAAACACATGCAACTGAAACTAATACATGTTCAATGCATCGTGTGCAGCAGTGTCAATATTCCAATATATCTTATCTGTAGAGCGAGTGTTGCCATTCTGGACCAAAGTTATCCGAGGGGTGAACTCAGGAAATTCGAGGACGGCCCTTATGCGTCGACATGGTGTGGCTAACTTTACACTGAACAGTCAAACAACAAACCGAAAAATATACGACGTGAAAAGCAGAGACCAGTTCAGGGGTCACCGCGCCACAGGATTAGACTTCTTACGTAGAGCTGGGGGCATCTTACGAAGAGCTGAGGGCCTCTTACGTAAACCTGGGGGCATCCTACGTAGAGCTTGGGGCATCTTACGTAAAGCTACGTAAAGCTAGCCTAATCTTTTAGAAAGGGAATTCCAACCTATTTTACGCTCATTTTTCTTTCAATTAAATAATATGTTGAATATCAATTATTTTCTTAACGTAAGCCATCTACACCCCAAACGTTTTACATTTTCAGAAGAATTGAGAATTAATAGATTGTTCAACGCATGTAAAATAACAACAACAGCTACAGAAAATCGAGGTTATTGGATGTAGGGCCTAGCCTACGCTACTCCCTGACATGCTGGAACAGTGAAACATATAGGCCTAGGCCTATAGTAGCGACAAACAATGATCCTACATTATTAATTATGTGTATGATAAGGCATGGACTCAGGCCTACGAATGCTTATATTTCACTGATCAAAAGAGGGTGCATGTGCTGTGAAAGTATAAGTTTGCTTCCACGATGAATATTCTTTGTTCATCCAAACCCCATTAAGAACGGAATGACACGTAAAACGAGAGAGCATTGATTTATGATAGACTACCATGTCAAATCAACTTGACATATTTGATTCAGAGCTAACAGGACTAGTGGTTGAGATGTTGGGGTGCGAGAATTATTGTCGTCAGACACGAGACTCTTCTCGGTGCTGGCTGCTCAATTATAACATCACGTTTTTCTTTTGCAGAATATCCATATCAATCTAAGCAACCGTGGAAATTGCTCCCTGACCAGCACATCATGGTTAATATATTAATTTATATTATATTCATATTATTTTGTTACTTCCATTTCTGTCTCTTTCCCTTTTTCTCTCTGTTTCACACACACACACACACACACACACACACACACACACACACACACACACACACACACACACACACACACACACACACACACACACACACACACACACACACACACACACACACACACACACACACGCTGTGTGGAACTAATTGATTGCGCTGGGGAATTGTTCCTAAATCCCTCTCGGTTCCATGGCAGACGCCGAACATCGCATATTGCACATTTAGAACCCTAACAACTTAAAAGACTGTTGTGGCACGTCATGAGAACTACAGTGTGTGAGATCACACAAAGCACAACAACAAATGTATAGGATTACACTATTGCATATTTTGTGGTTTACCGACATTAAGTTGTAGTAGGCCTAACTAGTTATTTGGACAGAATAAATAAGTAAATATGCCTAATAATTCTGGCTATTCATTTATTATTATTATTATTATTATTATTATTATTATTATTATTATTATTATTAATATTAATATTGTTATAAATTATTATTATTGAATGACTGTAAAGAAAAATATGCAACGAAAAGTAAGAAAGAACAAATAACATGGCTCTGATATAATGTCATATTGTTATATTACCTATTATAATACAGCTGTAGCATTACCCTATTTAGAAGGTATATTTCGCCCAAAGAAAATAGGCGTAGAATGAAAAAAAAAGCATTCAGCCATAGTCAGGACGCCCGCATTAAAAGCAACCAGGGCAACAATCTGACGCCAAAAACATTGGGGGTTTTCTTGGCAACGAGCCAAGTCCAATGATGTGATAGAGAACATTCGTTTGTTACATTAAACATTACATTCGTTTCGTTTAGGCATTAGGATTTTGTAATAAATACATTGAAATACTCAAATTGGGACGCATGTGTGTGTGTGTGTGTGTGTGTGTGTGTGTGTGTGTGTGTGTGTGTGTGTGTGTGTGTGTGTGTGTGTGTGTGTGTGTGTGTGTGTGTGTGTGTGTGTGTTTGCGTGTGTGTGTGTGTGCTTAGATTAATTAGACATCACACCTCGTTGAAAATGCATTAGCTGAGAGGCAGCAATCCACATGACGTCATCCCCTTCCCTTCTTTCATCCAGCCCACTTTTCAAAAGCTATTTTTGTAAACTGCGTTACCCAGTCCATAAAACCAAGCACGGCATTTTTAATGGAGAAAAAAGGCAGACACAAACAGAGCGTTAGGAAGATAGAAAAAGAGAGAGATATAATGTTAAATTATTAGGTCGAAGGTATGGCCACGATATGACGTTCATGATATTCATAATCCTTCCTGAAAAACATAATTGTATGTAAATGATATGCACAATCTTCATGAACCCATCACAATTTACATCCAAAAAGGAAGATGTGGTTATAAATTAATCTTTGAGGATAAAACCGTCAACAATTAAATGGTTCTGTTTCCCCGACATAGGCCTAATATGTTTTAATGTCAATAAATGTATCAAATAAATTAAATATAAGAAAGGCAATGTTTAAACTGAAAGAACATAAAAAAAACACCTTCTATACCTTTATAATACATTCACCTCACCACTGGAGATCCATGAAAACACACTCAGCCTTCAGCAGAAGAACAACATGAGTTTCAGTCGGCAGTCAGACTGGGCTAAGGTGAAGAAACTAGCTCTACTCAGGCTTATGTTATACCACAACATGCATTGATTGATTACCAATGATCCTTCACTGTGCAAAGGTATATTCTTTTAAGATTGTTTTCCTGTTCATTTTTTTAAAATCAGTTTTCTCAATGTCTTTGTTCACACAGGTGTATCCACACTGGCAGGTGTGTGTTTGTGAATCAGTGTGAGCTTGCGTGTGTCTGTGTGTGTGTGTGTGTATGTGTGTGTGTGTGTGTGTGTGTGTGTGTGTGTGTGTGTGTGTGTGTGTGTGTGTGTGTGTGTGTGTGTGTGTGTGTGTGTGTGTGTGTCGCTGGAAGACCGAGGACTGCGTGACCAAGGCCTGAGGGGTTGTCTGTTATCTTTGGTTATCTAGCTGTATGAGTGGCATACATTCTTCATAAAGCTAGATAACCGAAAGTAACAAGAATCCCATTACACGCTCGCCAGGCCCCCCCTGCCCCCACCATCGCAACCGCCACCACCAGTGAAAACACAAAAACCAGAGACGCAAAAACTTCAAGAACTGTACTGAACCACAGAGAAGGATTTCACTCTGACGCCACAGAAAAAAGATCCAAGGTAGGTTGTGACAGGATTTTTCTATTTTCTGTTTGTGTGTTTGGTCAGTGTTTGTGTGTTAATGTGGGGGGCCCTCACAGAGGACCTGTGTGAAACGTGTGTGTGTTGAGAACGTGCAACGGCGTGTGTTTTGGGAAAAGAGTTGACAAGTGTTAACGGGAATTAAGGGAGGTTACAGTGGAAAACGGCTTATTTTAATTAGATCTGCATATTGCTATTTCTGGCGCTATCAGATTGTGTGTGTGTGTGTGTGTGTGTGTGTGTGTGTGTGTGTGTGTGTGTGTGTGTGTGTGTGTGTGCGCGTTTGTGTGTGTGTGTGTGTGTATGGGTGTGTTTGTGTGTGTGTGTGTGTTTGTGTTTGTGTGTGTGTGTGTGTGTGTGTATGTTCATGTGTGTGTTTTCATGCGTGTGAACGCATGTCCAATGATTGGGTTTTTGTGTGTGTGAGTGTGTTCGAATGCATCAAGTGTGTGTGTGTGTGTGTGTGTGTGTGTGTGTGTATGCGTGTTGCACCAGTCGAGTGTATTAATGTGTTTGTGTTTGTTCTAATTGTGTGGTAAGCTTTTGACACTTGGCTATGCACCGATGGTGTAGCATAGATACACCAACAGGCGTCCTGATGAACATGACTCCCCTTCGCCCATTTGTGTTAGCAAAAACCCGTAGCTGCCTGTAGGCACTGTCAGCACAAAGGTGTACTACATTCACTTGATACTACCACCATTTGGTATGTTTCAGTTAAACTTTGCTTTAAGAGACAACACACAGAGATGCACAATTCATAACACACAGCACAAAACACAACAGACTTTTGGAGGAAGAGAAAAGGGATTGAAATCCAAAATGGGCACCGCAACATATATTCATCGTTTTATGAATCGGCTGCTATATTTAAGTGTTTTTGGCTAATAGGATGCATTGCGATTATAGGCACTTGCATGACAAATAAATGGGTGGCTGGTATAGTGCGTATTGTGACAGCAAATGCAAGCTGCTAGTTGACGTGTGGAGAGTGTGAACAGGACAAGATGGAGAGCATTAAAATAGTGTCAGTGCAAGCCCATGGCCTATATATATGAGACGTGTCAAACTCAAAATCAGTGTTATCACTTAAAAAAAAAAATCTTCCCTACACGAATGCTCGATTTTATTGCTTTACATATATCCCATACACCAAAAAAAAACGACACAAATCAGATTCAAAGCAGCATTTCAGATTTATTAGGTATACAACAATAAATGTCAGGGTAAGGATAATGTGTTACAATTTTTCTTTTTTACACATGCTCATTCCCAACCTCAGGCTGCGGATGCTCTGCTCCAATTGGCTCATAGCTGAAAAAAGACAGCCTCTAATCATCACCTTTTTTCAAGAGGCAATTAGGGGCCAGGGGGGGCGTCGTTTGGAGCATCTCCACTCTGCCGGCTACTTCATCGTCCTTGTGTTCTAGCCACGCCACCGGTCTGCGCCGTAAACAAGGTTAAGCAGCAGGGCCCCCCAGCAGCCCATAATGCACAGTGTACACATACACACAGTACCGTAGCAACCAGAGCAAGTGCACGCTTGGCAGTTGGCACAAGAACAGTTTGATTATGATTTTTTTTTTTTTAATGAGGATGACAATTTTGAGTTTGGCGTTTGACGCAGATTTTTTTTTATAAACATGAGATTGGTAGAATTGATGCTGCTCACAATCATTTGTCTATTCATTCTTTGGTCCTCTAGGATAGTATGATAGTGTTGGTTCACAACACACACACACACACACACACACACACACACACACACACACACACACACACACACACACACACACACACACACACACACACACACACACACACACACACAAAAAAACTGCCATCCACATGAAAAACAACAGATTTCCCCTACATTCCTTTTCTTTAATGCTTTCCTTCATTGATTTAATTTTATTCTTTTGGTTATTTTCCCAGACCAGGTCCTCAGATGGTTGCTCCTGATTTGTATACATTTGCATAATGAATGTCATTTGCATGCTTAGGGGCAGACCATACCATGAGAACGGCTGTGTTGGTTGTTTTCTTGTGTGTGTGTGTGTGTGTGTGTGTGTGTGTGTGTGTGTGTGTGTGTGTGTGTGTGTGTGTGTGTGTGTGTGTGTGTGTGTGTGTGTGTGTGCATGTGCGTGTGCGTGTGTTTGTAAGTGAGTGTGTGTGTGTGTGTGTGTGTGTGTGTGTGTGCTTTTGTGTGTGTGTGAGAAAGAGAGAGAGCATGTGCAAGTGTGTGTGTGAATGAGGCACCTATTAAGCATATGCAAATAACATAAATTACACAAAATAGATCATTATACTGTAGTTATTTCGGGTGTATTCTCTTTCCGCATCACCTTTTTCTGTCTGTGTTCCTGTGACAGAACGTGTGGATGTGTATCCGAGAAACGTTACTTTATGCCACCACGTTTACCAGCACCCTGTCCCTCATCGTGCCCCACATCTCCTCCCTGTGTTGGGTGCCTTTCAGCACGGCCGCCGACGACAAGGATGAAAACACGAGACTCCTCCCCAATCCCCATGATCAGCCTCACCTCCAACCCCTCCCCTGCCAGCCTGTCTCCTTCTTCTCCTTCTCCTCCTCCTTCTCCTTCTCCTCCTCCTTCTTCTTCTCCTCCTCCTCCTTCTTCTCCTTCTCCTCCTCCTTCTTCTACTCCTTCTCCTTCTCCTCCTTCTTCTCCTTCTCCTCCTCCTTCTTCTCCTCCTTCTCCTTCTCCTCACCCCCACATCACCAAGTCACACTCCTGCCACCATCTTAGGTAGAGGACAGGCACAAAATGGCAGCTGAAACAGGAAAACAGAATAATAGCCGGCGGTACAGCATGCCACGCCACCCACCCCCACCTTCACGTAGAACCCCCGCCCCCCTTCGCTAATTCTGGCGCCGTTCGTTCGACTGAAGACGGTGTTAATTACTGCCAGAGCGTTAATTGCGAAGCTCATCCCCAGGAGATGCCACGCGGTGGATGTGATAGAAGGCAAATATCAGGAAGCCAGTCGCTTTTAAATCTCTGCAAGCTGGCATTTTTTAGGGCAGCTGTGTCCTTGTAATGGCTCTACCAGTCCCACCCCCCCCACACGCACGCACACACACACACACACACACACACACCCTCTGGCATGAGGATACTCGATGACCCACCAGCTTCTATGCTATATACACGGTATAAATACAATCAACTATACTCTGTAAAAATACAACCTGCTTTACACTGTATGAATAGAACCAGATATACACTGTATAAATACAACCAGCTATACACTGCATAAATACAACCAGCAATACACTGTATAAATACAACCAGTTATACACTGCATAAATACAACCAGGTAGACACTGTATAAATACAACCCGCTTTACACTGTATAAACACAAACTTCTATACACTGAATAAATACAACCTGCTTCATACTGTATAAATACAACCAGGTATGCACCGCATAGATACAACCAGCTATACACTGCATAAATACAACCAGCTACACTGAATGTATATGTTATAAATATATAGCTTTTTATATGTACACTGTATAATCAATAGCACGTATATATTAATATCCTGTTAACGAGCTTAATATATATAAACTGTACAAGTACCCATTCCTATAGATTGCGCTGTGTTTTTCTGTAAAACATAAATGGCTGTGTGCATCTTCGGTCTTGTCGCATAACCACACAATACCACAGTACAGAGAGCAAGAGAGCAGTCTGTACTGTCGGAGCGGAGTACTAATCAAGTCATTATTTACTATGAGATGGCTGTGGAATTGAAACAAAAGGGGGGAAGAAATGAAAGAGAGGGAATATATTGTTTCCAGTTCATTTCCAGTTTACGGAGGAAAGTACAATCCCAGTGACCCACCTGAGACTTTTGGGCACAGAAGCGGGACAGAAAGCTAAAGTCAGGGAAGGGTTTGTGTGTGCGTGTGTGTGTGTGTGTGTGTGTGTGTGTGTGTGTGTGTGTGTGTGTGTGTGTGTGTGTGTGTGTGTGTGTGTGTGTGTGTGTGTGTGTGTGTGTGTGTGTGTGTGTGTGTTGGCGTGTGTGTGTGTGTGTGTGTGTGTGTGTGTGTGTGTGTGTGTGTGTGTGTGTGTGTGTGTGTGTGTGTGTGTGTGTGTGTGTGTGGTAGGTCGGGGGGGGGGGGGGAGTTCAGACAGACAAGGACACGGAGTCTGCAACAGTGAGGTCTCAATAGTGAGAGGCCCTCTTTGTGTTGCTGTGTGAGGTTTACTTTGGGGGGGAGTTTGGGGGGCAGTGGAGAGGGGAGGGGGGGCATGAAGAAGGGAGACGGCGAGTATAGGGGGGCGAGATGGACAGAGAGACAGAGGGAGGGAGGGAGGGAGGTGTATCCTATCCCGGGGCCTTCAGACAAGCGGCACATTGTCCTCCCCAAATGTGCGGCGGCACTTGTGGCGTAAGGCGGTTATTGAGGCCATCGGAGGGACGGGGGTCTGGAGACCAGCTTAACCAAAACACCCATTAGAGCCGCATCGGCCTGATTAATGGACACAGGAGATTGGTAAACAATGGCGGCCATTGTGGATGTAGCCACACACACCCCACCGTAGCTCCCAACCCCCCCACCCCCTCCCAGCCCCTTCTCAAAGCTCACCACCACCACCACCATCAGCACCCCCCCTCTCCAGTCTCTTTTCTTTCACACCCCCCCCCCCCCCGCCCCTGTCTTTCCTTCCCGCCTCAGACCCAAGAAACACACACACGTACACACTTTATTGACTATGTCTAAGCTTCTTGGAGGCCTTTGATTAACAAGTTTTGGGTCATCACCAGAGAGCTCCTCCTATACCCCCCCCTCACCTCCCCCAGTTGGGTTTACATTTGTAATTGTAATTCCATTCAATCTGGAATACTTTTCCTTAGATCATGATGTTCCACAAGAGTAATGCTACCTTTTTTATAGAAAAATTGTGGTTGGATCCCACATACATTAGTAAAGAATTAATTGTGTCATTATGATTTGACATTATTTGTGAAAAAATAATAATGAATTGCGTTGTTGGTTCGACATTGAGAGATGGAACATCTGAATGGGCGAGTGACAATGAAACATTCTCTCTCTCCCAAGCTTTTATTGGGCTTATATGTTAATCACACACCATGCAGTCTGTATTTCAATACGGCCAGCCTCATTGTTGTGTTTTTTTTCTCTTTTTTCTCTCTCTCTCTCTCTTTCTCTGTTGATGCTGTTTTCCTTAAGCATATGCACAGAATAATTAGCTCGCGACATACTCCAATCAGGGACATTCCAATGTTGGGTTGCCATGGCGACCTTGTAGCCCCCTCCCCCCCCAACACACACACACACACACACACACACACACACGGCACCCCATCCTTTCTCACACCCCCTCCTCTGCTGCCTCCACAGTGGGGGCCAACAGGACAGAGAAAAATGAAGCGTGGGAAAAACACTCAGCGTCTCAGACAAGATGAGGAAAGGAGAGAGGAGAGGAGAGAAGGAGATGAGAGGAGGGGAGAGGGGCTTGGAAGAAAGGAGAGGAGAGGAGAGGAGAGGAGGAGAGGAAGTTAAAGGACATGAGAAGAGCTGGGACAGAGAAGGAGAGTACAAAGGAGAAAAGAGGAGAGGAGAGGGAGGATGAGAATAGAACAGAAGAAAATAGAGATGGGAGAAGGAAGGGAGGAAAGGAAATTAAAGTAGAGGAGAGGAAAGTAGAGGAAAGGAGAAGAGAAGAGAAAAGAGGAGAGAAGAGCAGAGGAAGGAGAGGAACGAGTAAGGTTGTGAGGAGAGCAGCTTGTGTCTAGACGGGACTGTAGACATGGGTGTTTGGGAGTTTTGTCTGGAGTCAAGGGGGGGGGGAGCAGTTGGTATATTGTGCCAACTCTGTCTGGGTTGGATTTAGTGTGTGTGTGTGTGTGTGTGTGTGTGTGTGTGTGTGTGTGTGTGTGTGTGTGTGTGTGTGTGTGTGTGTGTGTGTGTGTGTGTGTGTGTGTGAGAAAGAGAGACACTTACACGCCACCTCCATTGTAGTCCAATCAACAGACAATAAATGTCTGATTATAATATTCAGTGTAGCATTTGACACTGAGACTCCATAAAACAAATCTAATCTTATACGACAGAGGCCCGTAGGCAAAAGAAAAAGTTCCCTCCACACATGTACATTATTGAGCCCCCATTTGTCCTCGTTTTTACAAGACATCAAAGATTAACCTCATGATTTAATCCCATGAATTCAATCAATAATTTAGTGTGACAGAGGGTTCCCTTTGTTCAAACTTTGTCTCATCTCTTCAAAACAGATTTGTGGTTCACACTTTTTTATGTTTTTCTTTTTGTTTAGGAGCCATCATCTGGCGGCTGGCTCCTCTGTGGACTCCAAGAGAAGCAACGCAACCTTCGGTTGTAGGACGATTGGGCCCAGACTCTCTCCTCAGCCCGAAAGCTAGTGGAGGGAACAAAAAAAGGTTGGATCCTTCCGGAACAACGAAGCTGCAAACAATGTAACAACGACGGACGGCGCTGTGATTCTGATCCACCCGGAGCGACAAAATGGGAAGGGAGTGTGGAGGAGGGAACCATACGCTGAGGGACACACCAGGGACTGGAGGGGTGCCAGAATCTATTTCTACATAAACTGAGAGAAAGTTGGACTATCATGAAGATAATCTGGGACTAAACTCACCCAAGGGGAGTGTGTGTGTCTGTATGTGTGTGTGTGAGAGAGAGAGAGTGAGAGAGAGAGAGAGAGAGAGAGAGAGAGAGAGAGAGAGAGAGAGAGAGAGAGAGAGAGAGAGAGAGAGAGAGAGAGAGAGAGAGAGAGGAAGGAATGTATATATTTGTGCGTGTGTGTGAGTGTGTGTGTGTGTGAGTGTGAGTGTGAGTGTGTGTGTGTGTGTGTGTGTGTGTGTGTGTGTGCGTATGTGGAACACTGTGTTCTCAGGAACCATTTTGCACAGCTGTTCGTTATATATCTGTACTATGTAGGTCAGAGCTTAGACAGGACACACACACACACACATACACACACACAAACACACAACCACCCGCACACAATCACACAGACAAACACACACACACACACAAACACACACGAAGACACTGACACACAAAAACACATTTTAAATAATTGTTTCATCGCTCAGTCACAATTAGTTAAAACAGCTAAATAAATAACTGCAATAGAAATAGAAAACATAGAGTGAAATATATAATAGTGGATTTTTGACAATCATTGAGACTGAATAACTTGAAACATATTCATTGACAATCCCTCTCGCAATCTCTATTTTTTTAACAGATTTTTTCAAGTTTAAATAAGGTTAAGAAGTATCACAATGCTAAATATTGCACCTCGATAGCGTTATTTCAAATTAACTCATATTTTAGAAAACACATTTTATAACACATTTGCTTTTGCTTGGATTGTCTTAAAAAAGACTAAGCAAAGCAAAAGTAAATTAAAAAATCAATTAAATGTCACTATTTTATATTTTAGAAAGCAAATTATAATTTGCCTAATAGCCATTGTTTCGACAGAATTTAATACAGCAGTAGAGTGTAAGGAAAGTCATTATAATGTTTGGGGTCGCTGAGTAGGACATCCCGACGTGCTGGCTGTTGGCCTTCATCGCTGACACCACCGTCAGTGTGTGAATGTGTGAATGAATGGGTGAATGGGTGAATGTGAGGCCATAATTGTCGAGCGCTTTGAGTGGCTGCTGGTGTGGCTCTATAAATGCAGTCCATTTACCATTTTTGTGTCTATGCAAGGGAGTTTGTTATGTCATTCTCCTACTCTGTAAACTACTGAGTTCACTCTGTTTCAGTAGTGAAATGTATTGTGAGTTGTTCCCTTTGTTTGGAATTGATGGGTGGGATGGTGAATGACGGACAACACATGTGTACTACAGGGCACAGGTGCAATTTTTTCTTTTGATAACTATTTTTGAATAGTGTATATTTCTAGCATTGGTATTTTGAAGAACTTGGTGTCTTATTTGACTATTTTATATTGTTTATACCTGAATGTTTACATTTGACTTGTAAATCTGCGGGGGTAAAACACATATATATATATATATTACATATATAATATACTGTACACATATACAGTACATTACTATTAATATTATAAATACCTTCTATATTTTTATATTTTGGCCACCAGGTGTTCTCTCTTGCTTGTTTCCCATGAGGGGTCGAGGCAAGACATGTTAAGTATGGGGAATAGATTTCATGTGTTTTGAATTTTACCCACAGGGAACATTGAGAAGCAGTTTTATGCGCCATTTTATTCTAATTGTTATTCACTCTGACACGGGAGTGTCATTAGCTAGATTTGCGGTCTGAATCATGATCCTGTACTATGCAACTTCCTAACTATGCAACTGTGTTCTATATGAAACTGTGTACTACTATATGATACTGAGTAGTATGTAAGATGCAGAATGTGCGAAAAATAATCACTAAAAAACAAAAGAAAATGTCACACTTGTGTTTCCAAATCTCAACGGGTTGAAAAACCTGCCACGCAAGCACTACATATTAAGAACAAAACATTAAGCTCATCAAGTTGATATATTCATGAGCAAGGTAATGAGTGATGTGGTTGCTACCTCATCAAGTTATCTTTTCCTCTTCTGATTCAACATCAATGTGTAACTTTATCATGTTCCACGTATTGTCAGCTTTCTTACTTTAACATGTTCACATTAGATTTGATTAAACTTTTCAGCCGTTACACAGTACAAGTCGATGACAGAATGTGCAGCAAATTGTATGTCATTAGGTATATTCATATATTTACAGATAAGGAATTCAACAATTAACTGGGTGAATGGTTTACAAAATTAAAATAATTGATTAATCAATTGATCAATAGATAGATAGATAGATAGATAGATAGATAGATAGATAGATAGATAGATAGATAGATAGATAGATAGATAGATAGATAGATAGATAGATAGATAGATAGAAACACAAATAGATAGATGGATAAAGAAAAAGATGGAAGAACAGACAGACAGACAGACAGACAGACAGACAGACAGACAGACAGACAGACAGACAGACAGACAGACAGACAGACAGACAGACAGACAGACAGACAGACAGACAGACAGACAGACAGATTCTTCTATCTGTTTATCTATCTCACTATTAGAATGTGTGAGTGTGTATATAAAGCAGTTGTGGAGGCGCAGCGCCATGCATGAATAGAAGCCCTTCCACTGAGGAGCTGTCCATGGTTCCAGCTCACGTGTGCTGCCGCTCTGTCCAGGAGACCCAGCTACACACAGGATTAGCGCTCCGATTAGATCACACCCACCGTGTTCACTTGAACGAGGAGTGCCACACTTACACTTTCACATTTGGTTAATATCATATTTACGGACAATTAACAACCATGTTCAGGGTGATTCATGTAGCAATGTACTCCGCTTCAGCACAACTTAATGTCAAATTATACTTGGAATTATTTTACATGTTGTAATTTTCAGTGAAACATCTAGATTATAGCTAGTCTGTAGCTGAGCTGTAGCACTCGGTTATAGCTCGGCTATAGCTAACAATAAGCACAAGGTTATTGCTAGGCTATAGCTGGGCTGTAGAGCTAGGTTAGAGCTAGGCTATAGCTAGGCTGTAACACTAGGTTGGAGCTAAACTATAGCTAAACTGTAATACTAGGTTATAGTTAAGCTTTATTAAAAGGATGTAGCTAAACTATATCACTTAGATATAACTAGGTTATAGCACTAGGTTATGGCTAGGTTTAAGCTAAGCTGTAGCCCTAGGTTATAGGTGAATCTGCCCTAGGGTGGAGGGTTGGAGAGGGGTGAGGTTTCCACTGGTGGAGGGGGCATTCTCTCCACCTGTAGCACCTTCCTCTCTCCCTTATTCATATGGTCTCTCCCGGTGCCCCCAGCTGGTGCTCTGCAGTAGGTTACACCAAACGACCCTGGTCATTCCAGATGATTCTGGATACGAACCAGGATATTTGAACATGTTCATAGGCCCCTTTTCACTGAGTCTATGATTCTAGGCTCCAAGTCTCATGGGACATGATTTAGTGTGGGCCATGGGACAAACTGGAACCCAAGAAATAGCCCTGGATCTTTAGTTCACAGGGAACCGTCCCACAACATGCCACCGCCGCGGTCGCTGCACCAGTGTCTCTTGGGAACGAATCACAGAGTCGCACCACTGCAGTGATCCACAGCTGACCGTTCACTGAGCGCCAAGGAACCAGGCTGAATGATGAGGTATTTACCACCTAGATAGTCCTCAGCATTAGTTTACACTTTATCTCAACCAGTCCAAATGGTGGCTGTCCGACTGGATCAAAGGCCCCCCCCCCCCCCATCTGGTGTGGTGCCGAGCCAAGGGCCATCTAGATAGATGATGAGGCACCACAGGGTATAGTCTGCAATTTTTCCTCTTCCTCTTGTGCTCTCATATCTGCCGTCTGCCTGGTTCCCTTGAGGATCCTCTGAGTCGTAGCAGGAGACTCTGCAGCGCTCTGTGAGTTCCCCTCACTAAACACACCCCTCTGAAGCGTGAGGGAGTTATCCTAGCCCTCTAGAGCAGAGAATGAGACATGTCTGCTGCCCGCTCTCTGGTAGAAGCATCCATCTTCCCGGCCATGTCCAGGTTGACCTTCAAGCCTTCAAGATGTTACACACACACACAGACAGACACACACACACACACACACACACACACACACACACACACACACACACACACACACACACACACACACACACACACACACACACACACACACACACACACACACTTTGCAGGGGCAAGCCTGTACTCTCCAAGAGACTGTG
>NC_082403.1:9278910-9416656 GCF_031168955.1 Gadus macrocephalus
GGGGCTGATGTTCGGTAATGACTGGCGCCGTTCTATACATTATCCGGCTCATTGCACGGCTACTTGACAAAACAAAACAATAACTTCCCACGGTGTGTCATTTTACAATTACCCTTCGTAGTGTTGATCAGCAGAGAAATAGTCTGCCAAAGACGTTTACGTCGCTTAGCAACCGAATACACTGGGGTTGACAAGTGACCAGACTACTTGCGGAGTGCTACCAAAGAACAAAAAATCCACTTTCCTTGTCAGCGGTTATTATATGCTTAGCAACGATGAATTAAACTTTTAGATGAAATTCAATTTATCTCATTACCACTTTGCTACGCATGTGTAAAGAGGCACTCTTTTAATATAGAGTTGAAAGTTTGATAAGATACAACATTGATACGAACGGTAGTAAAGGGAGAAAATGGCACAGTTATATACTAATAAAACAAATAAGCATACCATTACCGAGTTGCACATCATTAAACAGTGGTATTCTATTATAGTTTAGTACATTAAAGTGTAAGTGTTTCAACTTCGATTTGATCTAAGAAAAACGTATTTGGGACTCAAAGACTTCTAGGAAGCCACCCCTGGTGATACTTTTCTGCATCATCGTGTATAGAAGCATAATAATGAGTGACATCATGGTGTTATACTTTTCAGAGTACGAGAAGCTTAACAGACCACACAAACCCTCGCCCATGGTGTCCCTTTGTCGTGATCTTGAAGAGGTACTAATAGGGAATATGATGTCATCAGAAGAACACCACCTGGCTTCGCAGCAGAGAGGAATGGTCAAACACTGGTTGGCAGAGAATGGCAAAAACATGGGATATTTTTTTAGTCACTGACATAATTTTGGGAATGAAGACAAAATGGCATAGATCACCATGTTGACGATCATACACAACATATTCCAGCATTTATACAGTATATCACTCAATTTGATCACCAATATCCTGGGTAGAGAAAACAAGGAAAGTGAACTTAGTAAAAGGAAATCTGCAGACTTGTCTTCTAAAGTCACAAGATTGTTCAGACCCCACAATGGAGTGAAGAGAAAGAGGAAACGTGGTGTGAATGGATGTCTTCTGAACGCTGGCTCATAATGGAATGTTAATGGAGGTATTTCATGAAGTGGACGAGGGGCTTCCTCACCGCGACACCAGGGGAAGATGGGGTCAGACCCAGGGTCACAGCGATAATGGGCCATTTCCTAATTCACCCTCTGCCGACCCCTGCTGACCTGTGTGTGTGTGTGTGTGTGTGTGTGTGTGTGTGTGTGTGTGTGTGTGTGTGTGTGTGTGTGTGTGTGTGTGTGTGTGTGTGTGTGTGTGTGTGTTGTAGCATGCGTGTGCCTTTGCATGGTGGGTGTGTTGGTGTGTGTGTGTGTGTGTGTGTGGGGGGTGAATAGATAGAGAGAGAGAGAGAGAGAGAGGGGGAGAGAGAGAAGGAGAGAGAGAGAGAGAGAGAGAGAGAGAGAGAGAGAAAGAGGTCACTCAGTTAGGAGAGAGGACAGGCAGCATATTGCTCCCTGTGTGACCCTTCACGATGGCCCTTTAAAAAGCATCAAGTAGCCTAACCTTTGACCCCGACACTTGTTACCCTACTTTTTTAGAAGGCCCAGGGGATTCCGACGACGCATGCAGAATTACCATAAAATAGATGTGACTTTTTAAATTTTTGTATTTATTTCAGTAACTTCTCCAAATGCTTTGTTATTTTTGGTGAGTAAGAACAATGAGTTTTCTGAAAACATTAAAGATTCTAATTCGAATAAAAAGTTTGGTTCACAGATCAACACAAGTCAACTGAAGGAGAGAGAGCTTGTTGACCTAGTGTTGTCGACCTCTTGGCCTCCCTTGCTGACGAGAGGTCAGAGGTCAGGTTCAGACAGGCAGGGTCAAGGAGAGGTTTTTTCATGGGCGGTCAGCGTGGGGACAGAAGTGTGTCAATGTAACAAAACACTGGAATGACTTCCTGTGACTTTTGGTCACAGGATGGGACAAAAAGACAAAAGTGTTTTTTTCTTCAATCAATGTCAATGACAAACTCAAAGACATTTGAACTAATCAAAATAAGACTTCTCATCAACCCAATGCAATACAATATGTCAATAATTCATTTCTTTTAATGTTCAAACTCAAACCAATCAAATTCATGTGACTTAATAACTAAACCTGATATATATATATACTGTATATACAAAGATATATATATAGAGAGATATATGAGTGTAAAAATGTATAATAATCTTTATTTAAAAAAAACTGGGCTATAATATCATGGCAGACAGATAAAAAGAACGACAACAAAATGTATAAATAAATGTCACAATATCATTGAGCCAGTGTCGGTTTTAACCTTTTGTCCACAAATGAAAAATCAATTCCCATAGCCGCCCGTGGCTAATCCCCCACAAAACCCAAAACCGGAACAAAACGTCTAGTTATTGAAGAGGACGTAAATCTTTGTGGGACGTTCTCAGGGCGTCCGACCAGAGGGCCACCGAGGTAGATGGGAAAACAATATCTGAATGATGGCGTTTTGAGAGCCCTTCTGTGCCCGCCCAGACACACATGAAGACCAGCAGGAGGTATCAGCCGTGAGTGTGCCGAAGCATGTTGGAGGGTCTGACTCCTTAATTCGACCTCTAAAAAGACGGGGTCACACGGAGTAGACAGCCAGAGAATGGATGGCGAGATGAGACACTTCAAACTGTCTGCGTCACAGTGTGTGTGTGTGTGTGTGTGTGTGTGTGTGTGTGTGTGTGTGTGTGTGTGTGTGTGTGTGTGTGTGTGTGTTTGTGTTTTTGTGTGCATGTGTTTCAGAGAGAGCGTAGTTGTGTCTGAGTCTATGTCTACTAAGTAGGAGTGTGTTTAGGAATGTGCAGAGGTGGTGTGTCTGTGTTTGCATGTGTGGGTGAATTCATGAGCACTGAATTAATACATGAACCTGGTAAACTCTGCCCTGATTAGGCACGGTCAACATAGATGTGTTGTGTGTGAGAGGAAAGTCAAGGCCGACTTAACATATCTACATGCAATATAAACCGAGACGATTGCAGAACTTTGACTAAATAATATATAAAAGAAGAGCTCTGTCTGGCTGGGGTTCCTGCCAATCAAAATAAATAATGCTTTTACACTTTGAATAGATATTTAAGTATTACTATTATTATTATTATTAATACACAAAAAAATAAGCACAGCTGCCTTTGTTTGTCTCCGGCTTCGTAACAGTGGCAAAAAAATTTGAATCGATACAGGTTAATTAGACTTAATTTGCAGAGGTTGATACATCAATACTTTTTTTAAATAAAAAGTAAAGGTAACATTCATATATTTTTCAGTTCTTCGAGTCTAACCATTGCATTATTTTGTGTTTATCAAATAACATACGACGTATCAATGACATTTCAACCTATCGTTTGCAATTTGCCTCCTATGGATTCGCCGAAGTACAGATTAAAACTATAACATTAATATCCTCATATAAATATCAGGAATAAGATCAGATAAGCTAAGTAAGATAATAGTTTGAGATGGTATCTCTCCTCATGGGTCCACATGTTTCACAGTAGACCTGGGAGGGACCGTTCTGAATATGCCACCACTCCATCCTCACAGCCAAACCCCAGCCCACAGAGATGGCCTGTGAGCGGGGAGAGCAGGGGCTGAAGGCCCCCCCGCCCGCCACCGGGTGGTGACCATCAAGTCTGAGCCATGAGGGAGGCGGAGGGCATCAGGCTAGACATGTCCGACTCTTTCTCTGGTGTCTACATCCCTCTATGGCTCGCTGAGGTGGGGGGGTGGGCGGGGGGTGGGGGGGGGGCTGGGAGCAAGGGGTGGGGTGAGAACCAAGAGGGGGGGGACCTCACAGCTCAGCCACTGCTATTTGCTGTCTGTAAGACACACAGTGGTAAGGTCAAAGGGCAAATAGGTTCACAGGAACTAGAGGCTTTCACATGCTAATGCGGCCGGCGGCAGCGCAGGCCGTCTGCACAGCGCAACGTTGCTCTGGGTGGGGGGGGCGGTCTCGGCTGCTTAATATACTGGACAGGTTGTGGAAATGGGTTGACACGTATGGCTGTACTGAGTTGGTGTACCGTTAGTTTCATTCGGATTACACGCTGTTTAAAATGTACAGTAGACCAGCTCACCAAAATAGTAAGCTGTCCTTCACAACAGCCATCGCACCTGCCCGTCCGATGCGCCCTACCACTGCGGTAGTCCCTCCTGGCTGACCGGGGTGAAGGCCTACAGGGTGTGAGAACGTAGTGTATAGGATGTGTGAACGTATTGCACAGGATCTGAGAACGTATGGTATCGGATGTGTGAACCCATGGTAAAGGATGTGTGAACGTATGGTATAGGATGTGAGAATGTTTTGTACAGTATGTGTGAATGTATGGTGTAGGATGTGTGAATGTGTATTGTGCAGGATATGCTCTGGAACTGTTTCATTCAGTAGATACTAAAGTATAATACAGTATAAAATATAATTAGTCATCAGGCCCTCCCAAGATGTTGACTCAGTAGCGCTCTTGTTCAAGAACAGAATGCCATCAACTTAAACAATTGAAAAAGATTTCATTACAGAACTGGCCAATTGTATGACACAAAATGTTTAAGTAAGAAAATCGTTAAGGCACCGTTCAACATTGAATATGTATTTTATTTTACTAGATATTGTTAACTGGTGTGTGTGTGTGTGTGTGTGTGTGTGTGTGTGTGTGTGTGTGTGTGTGTGTGTGTGTGTGTGTGTGTTTCTTTGCAAGGTGCCTGCGTATTTGTGCATGTATGTGTGTGTGTGTGTGTGTGTGTTTTTCTGAGATAGGGTCCAATCAATGGTGAGTGGAGCCCCAGAGTCGTGAGAGCCAGACAAACTCCCAGACGCATGCATGAATTCCATGGACACACAACAAGGTTCTATTGTAGCCGCCGTCGCATGGGATGCATAGATAAATGATTTCCATGTAGCCGTCTTATTGATGTACAAGTGACCCCTACTGGTCGCTTTAGATATTGCAATGCGGTCTCTTGAAACCAGGACATGTTCCAATCACACGCTAAGCAATTAGCAAAAGAAGGTTGACGTCTTCACGTGACGTTATAATCCGATTTTAATGTTTTTAACTTATTTAGGAAAGTACTCTTTAATAATTATACGATTATTCTACGATAATGTGAAGAAAATTAGAAAATGTAAAAGTTAGTAGGCCTACTTAAAATATTTGATGAGGCTATAGGCCTACTATAAATGAAAAAAATATATGTTTTCATATATGAATTTGAATTTACATAGAAAAGGAAGATAATGTTATGATATGTTATATGCCACATGTTACATGAATTAAGTTATCTTTCCTATCACAAAATCGATGCTTATTCATGTTAACTAAATTGAGTCGAATATGAAATACATTATTCAATTATTATTAAAATATATTATTTAAATGATGATGGCAACACAAATATAACCCCCCTAAGAAGATAGAATAATACAGGCCGAGATAATAAAGAAAAATAAATGTGACCAGTGTCTGCTTATGCAGCACTTCTTCATCATTTCCTCGACAGAGTCAGCCTTTCCCACATCAACCCCCCCCCCCCCCCCCCCCATCCTCCCCCCCCCCCATCCTCCCCGTCTCCCCCCCCCCCCCCCCCCCATCCTCCCCGTCTCACCCCACCCCTCTCCACCCATCCGTCTGTTTGTCCGTCCACAAAGTCATTCATCTTGCTGTTTTCCCACCATCGCTCCGCAGTCAGCCCCCCTCCCCCGGCCGTTAGATCACGGGCGTTAATTACACCCTGATAGGGCCACTGAGGCAGAGGAAGACTACGGTGATGGGACGAAGACTATGGGGACGAAGACTGTTGGTGATGACAAATGATGCTGACGAAGACTATGGGGAGGAAGAACATGGGGATGAGGACTATGATGATGAAGATTCTGGTGATCAAGACGAGGACACAGTGACCTTCCAGATCAATGGAGTCCTAACGCTTCGATAGTTTGGTGTTAATGTTTGGAATAATGTAAAGCACCATATGTCACTCCTTTCAAATTGCATTTATAATGTGTCTTTTAATTTGGCATCTCTTGAAGCACAAGACTTTGAAGACTTATACATAATAGCTTACATATATAATATCTTCTATTTATATATACAGATATACAGTAGATATAGAAACCTATATATTTATAGATAAAATACACATAAACCTGATTACACTCAACACATTTCACATCCGTAAGTCGTCCGTTACGCCTCCCAACACGCCCACGACGAACATACATCCACGTGTCAGCAGATACCTCATTCATACATCACAACACAACTGTGTATGTTGTGCTGTGTGTTGTCGAACAAGATGAATCGCGTGTACTTTGCCCCCTGGTTGTGTGTGCTTGTGCAGCATTGAAGCGGTGCGCAGAGGGAAGCCTTCGCCCCGAGGGCCCTCACTGGCCAGAACAAAAGCGCGCAGCGTGCACGTGGTCGGCCCGTCCATTAGGATGCAGGGCCGGCTGCGTCGTGCGGGCGGGCGGGCGGGCGGGCCCCGCACGACGCAGCCGGCAGAGAGCCTGCTGGGGACCGCGCACTGGGGCCGTTCCCAGACCCAACGGGGCCTCTGTCTCTTTTCTTCAGCGGGGCCCTCACTTTTTTCTATGCTACTTCTGATGTCGTCGCTGTCTCGGCTTTTCACAAGGAGCTCGGGGGGGGGGGGGGGGGGGGGGTGGGGGGGGATGCAAGATGCATGCCGTCAAGTCCAGCCCTATTGTGGACTCGTTATTTATATTTATTCAAGAACCCCTGCCGCCAATCCCCCCCCCCCCCCCCACCCGCCTCCCCCCCCTCCCCTTCCACCAACACGAACACACCTCCTCTTAACCATCTACTCCCTACATGGATCCATTGAATGAGGGCCTTCTTGATGATTCAATCATTTATTATAGATCCCGAGCGAGACAACCTCAGTCGCGACTGAAGAGCAATGTGTCCTCGTTAGTGGGACACCATGGCTGGCCTGCTGCAAAGCCCCACACCCAGTTCTTCCTTTCACCGGCCAGAAGTCACCCAGGTCACCCTAGGAACCAGGGGTGATCATTATGGGGTGTCAAGGACCTCGCACCAGGGGGTGGGTTAACCCCCCCCCCTCACCCCCGGGGCCGGGCCTCAATTAGCCAGCCACACTTCCTCTGGTAGGGGGAGGAAGTCCATAAGGAGTCCTTTAACACGCCGTTCATCCCCGGGCCAACCCCCGCGACCTTAAGGTCACAGGCCACAATGCGGCCCCATGCGGAGCCGTGTCTCAGGCCCCGTGTCGGACGGCTGAGGGCACCGGCCCTCTGCATACACACCCAGCCGCCGCAGCCGCCACTGCCGCGTCCGTCTATTGAGGGGCCTGAGAAACACGCCGTCCGTCCCACACACATGCCCACAAGGAACCACCTCGCCCCCTCGCCCCCGGGAGGAAGGGACAAAACAAGCGGTCTTTGTCGATTCACATCGCCTGGGCTGATTAGGAGCGATAGGGTCGGTCTTTGTTGACAGGATGAAAGTAGAAGGAGATTAAAACAGGGGGTTTGGGGCGTGAGGTTGGGTACATAAGACTGTGTCTCAGTGGGAGCCACCTGGGATGCCCAAAACTGTTAGCGGCTAATCCGTTAATGCGCTGTAGACGTCGGGGCCTATCGCTGACAGCCGCTGTGCTGGAGCCCTGGGTCACATGGCTGTGTTCCAAACATGGGCCATGATCTATTCTGAATGCATGGTGGAGGCTTGGATATAATTGCAAATACAGTAGAAATGTCCCAGTTTTTGTAAAGCGTCTCTGTTTGAGGAGACGATTAATTACAATAACTTTATTTCTGATACACTTTCGAGTCGTATGAATGCATATGTAAATATAGCTTTGCAACGGACAAAAATAATATAAGTTATAAGTTTTATATATATTTTTTTTAAATCAAGAAATAGAAAAGAAGGTTATTTGCCCAGAGCAGAGGACACCATCGGGTACAACATAGGGTACTTTCAATTGTTTGTATTTATTGTCAGCCAATTTTATTCATTTTAAATCATGACCTCCTTTCAAATTGTGATTATTTTTTTATAATTATTCTTTGAATAAATAATTCACTATACTACTAAATACACTATAACTATTACTTGAACTATTAAATAATAATATAAATAAAAGTTTAATTGTATTTGGTGTTTAATTATGAATAAAGTTGATGTGCACAGTGCGTCATTAACACTTTTTGTTAACGGCTCTTTGATGCCACCTGGCGGCGTTTTAGAATTCCGAGCGATATAATCTTGTATGTATTTCAGCATATCTTCAGTACTACCTACACACTAGATTATACAACAACACATCAAGGACAGAGGGGGAAAGGAATTTATTAAACTGTACATTATGGGCCCTGCCCGTTTTGGATAGTCTTAGGCTGGCTAGGAGAAGTTATAGTGCCTGCAAAACCATGTTTGGTTTAAAATGACAAACGAATTATCGATGCAAGCAGCATTGGAAGGAGGAAGATGGGCCAGGCCATTATGAAAGTTTGCTTATTTCTGACCTCGATGAGCATGAATGAAGATGATGGGATTATTCAAGAAAAGTTTAGCAAGAAATAAATATGCTACATACAGTCAATGATAGTCAAATACAAAATATTTTTGTGTAACTGAAATGGTTTGTGATTGGCTAATGAAAGAACAAAAAAATGTTTAGGTTTAACTCAAATAACGATTGGGTTATGGGTAATAATATTTAAGATACCAATACATGCTCACCTGAAGAAGATGTGTAGGTCTACCAAATGTACTAAAGATTGTTGGCAAAGGGTTGTCAATACAATTCTATGCAGGTGAGGCACTAGTTGGCAGACCAATCGAATGAACAAGATGGCCGCCATCTCTTGGTATGTGATAGGCCACGCACACAATTTAGACTCCTATCCACATTGTACATGCTATATGCAGATATATGGACCTGGTCCTACCACTAATGATGTGATTCTCGAATAAGAAAAAGGAAATGAAACTGTTATGGTTTAAGAAATGTATTTTAATCACCGCGCTGTCCTACAGAACTTTATTATAACATAAAGTTGATGGACAAAGCTGTGTCGGCAAAGGTTCCCCACAACAAATGATAGGAAAAGTATTGACGGTTTTGATTTGTTGTGTTTCATGCATGGCTAGCTAAGAACCATGGGCTGAATATAAAAACATAATTGGTCTACAGGTTGTACATTTTGTTTTCTGTTTTGAATAATAGCCTACTCTAAATCCACCTTTAAATTCATCGGTTTGAAAATATTTCTAATTCAACACGATCAACCAAATTATTCAGTAGACGTACAAGGCTTCTATGGCGCAATAGTACCATCTAGTGGCGAAGGGCACTAGGTGCAACATCATCTTATTGCTTTGGACACAGCAGGGTTTCCTTGGATGGGTGTATCCAATTTCACAAAGAAGAAATCAGTAGAAAGTATAAAAAACCCAGCTCCTTTTTTTTTTCAGTTAAGAACAACATGTCTCAGCATTACAAAACGGTGGTCTAACTGCTTACTGCTTATGTTTTGTTTGGAAGCGTCATTATAGCATATGTCAATGCACAATCAAAAAGATGGGCTCTAAAGCAGTTGTCGGTTTAAAACTTGATGTCCCAATACTGTGGCGACGCCTCTGTCGTTGTGGCTTCATCGTCAACATCGTCTTGGACAGCCGCGAACATCACTCCGGTGGATGAATAGATGTGACCCGCTGCCTCCAACATCCTCCCACCGACTACAACAAGAAAGGTGATTACAGAGTAAAACCAGATAAAACGTATATTACTAAATAATAACTATGAATGGTTGCAAACTATGAACAGGATTACCATTGCACAATAACCGCAGACGGTTCCGATTGAATAATGAGCTGCTAGAGCCAGCCCTTCTCTGTCTCCAAGGTCTCATTCACTGAACTGCAGATTTCACTTTGTATAATCATGGATATTCCTCAAAATCAATATAATAGTCAATAACAACTGTACAACTATACACCTCACAACAGCATTATTAATAAGCTGCCAAAAACGAACTGATTTAATAAGGCACATTTTTTCGAATTTTAAATGTGATTGTTTGTGTAGAGTTATCTCCAATTGTCTTGGACTTGGTTTTTGTCTAACATTAAAGGTGAAATATTATCCCACTAGATGTGAGTGTGATTAGGTGTTACAAGTCGTATTGAAAATCTGCCTCTTCTGACGCAAGTTGGCATGTCCACCTAGATGTATGACGGATAGATGGGCAACATTTGCTACAGTCCCCTGGCTTGGCTGGTAGACTGATCTATCCATCATCGCACACCTGGTGATATAATATGTCACCTTTGAAGGACTCGTCTTCTGGGTTGTTTATTCTTCTTCCTGGTCCAGTTGGAGGCGTGGCCTAAGGCTTACCTGGGACACATTGGATCTGAGGCTCCTCCCACACGCCCCCTGACAGGCAGCTGACCAGGAGGCGTGGCCTAAGGCTTACCTGGGACACATTGGATCCGAGGCTCCTCCCACACGCCCCCTGACAGGCAGCTGACCAGGGGGTATCTCCTCTGCCGGAAGCCTTCGGCGCAGTGGTAGCGCACAGACGCCCCCGTCTGGTACCTCTGCACCACTCTTCCATAAATGGAGGCGTTCTTCACTTTAGGCGGTGGGCCGCACAGCGCTGTCGGGGGGAAGGGCGAGAGCACTTAGGAAAGATCCCAAAGATCCCAAAGATCCCAAAGATCCCAAAGATCCCAAAGATCCCAAAGCAAAAGATGCGATCCGTTCTGATCTGGCACTCTAGGATATTGGACGAAATATCGGAGTAAGCACAGAAATACCTATTACATGGACTAGGCGGAGTAGTGGATTCAGAACAGGTGTAGCTCAATAAATTAATCTGTGTGTAGGCGTGCCAGTGTCTGTAATTAACGTTATGACATATACCTGTCTGTGTTACCCCTTACGATGACTCTGCTGCGATAAACGCCTGACATACATGACATTACAAATGACCTTCAGTTTAATGTGAACGCAACTTAAGTCATAAGGTTCCTTAAGGAAGAAAAGGTCACTCACTGGTGCCTTTCTTGCAGGTGTATGCCAGGTGATAGTTACACGGCACGTCGCTCCATCGTCCACCATTGTGCCACATCATCACCACACAGTCTTCCCCGGACAGGAAGTAGCTGTCTGGCTGCCCTCTGTGCCAGTTGTCATAGAGCTGTACAGAGGGAACATGAGGACAAAGCGCTTTTATTTTCCTACTCCGAGATGTACAGAGGGAACATGAAACAAGCAATTTTATTTTCCTACTCATAGAGATTTACAGAGGGAACATGAAAGCCCAATTCTTTTATTTCCTACGTAAAGAGCTGAACAGAGGGAACATAAAATCAAAGCGCTTTTATTTTTCATACTGTTAGCTTTTTACAAAAGGATTATGAAAATGTATGCTTTCACTTGACCACTCATTGTGTTGGCTTTCTATTTGAAAAAGGGTTATTTTAAAAAACACTTCTTTGTTTATGTATATTAACTAAGAAGTATTTAAATACATTGAGGTGGTTGTATTAATGTGTTCAGTATTAAGTCAACCACCACTTTTTAATTGAACGTTGCACTGCTGCTCTCTCGTCTCACCAGGGGGTTTCCATCAGACCAGCGGAAGTCTCCTTCGATGGTCTTGTCATTCAACCCGGTCCATTGGTACTCTTCGTATTTACCTGGGGAGATGACAAGGGGGTGACTTTCTTACTTTTGGGTTTGCTTTGTTCTTATTGTCTTTAAATCCTCCCGCGCCACATCCCTCCTCCACATTATTCTGATGTAAAGAATCGTCAACAGCCAGAAGCGACCGCACTCACAGCGGTGCATCTCGGACCAAATAGGAAAGCCAACCTAACCGACAACAATCATCACATGGACAGTAACACATGACTCATCAGCGGCGGCCCTGTGCCACCTACTGTTGAGGAAGGTCTGCTCCTCGGGGCTCATGATGGACACCAGGTGGGCCCCGGCCATGCGGCAGTGCAGCTCGGCCACCTCCCAGCTCAGACGCTGGCCGTAGTGGCGGTAGCAGAAGCCCTGGAACTTATCCCAGCCCGGCTCACACCGGTGCACGTCTGGGAGGTCAGAGGTTAGGGAGAGACCGGGTAGGCAGAGGGTGAGACAGGCCCCCCTTTAGACATGATAACATGTGTATTACATTACATATTATATCATGCATTTCATATTTGTTTATTTAAATTTGGAGCTTTAACGGTGCAAGCCCCAGATATATTAATAAACGATAATTAATGTCATGTTAATCACACAAAGCATCTACATCCTCCTATAGGAGGTTGATTTGACCACTAAAACAAAGCAGTCAAATCATATTGATTTTCTGGAATAATTAGACATCAGTGTATATATTCCACAGTAAGCACTGTATTGCAATGGGAATATAGAGTGTATATTAAGTAGCAGTGAGAGTTGGTGCTGTAGGTATGGTTTAAGAGCATTTTTCAGGGGTGTAACTTGTAAGAAATGGCCTTAGCTCAATAAAGTGCAACATATCTTAATGACTGAGAACCATAGGGAGGGAGGAGGCAGAGATAGAGGGGAGATATTTTGGGCTGTTTTAGGCTTATAAACTGTCTTTTGTGCTCTCTCTCCTAACGACTCGAATCGGACGGCCTTACAGCGCCTTTAACATCTCTAATGGTATTTTCATATTTTGAACATAGCTTACCGGTTTGGCAGAAGTCCCCTCCGTAGCTGGGCAGACAGAGGCACTGCACGCGGCCGCTGTGATCCACACACGTCCCCCCGTTGAGACAGGGCTCCAGCAGACATGCATCTAAAACATGCACAGTGTTGTTGTTTTTTAAAGAACTGTCCAAATAACTGAATTGAGGAAATGACTCAAGAGCACATTTTCACAACTCCCAAGCCTATTGGTTCATCGTGTTGTTTTGAGAGAATGTCAGTGGGGTATAGGGAAATATGCCTATCTTATGTCTCTATAACTCCATAACTTTTTTTAGTCATTCATATAATTTCGATATTTTGTACAGTCTACACCAGGGGTCACCAACCTTTTGAACCTGAGAGCTACTTCATGGGTATCATACGTCATACGAAGGGAACCCAGTTTGATACACTCTTCTGAAATAACAAATTTGCTCAGTTTGCATTTAGTTATATATTATTATTAATGATGAATGATACTCATCTATGTGAAGACACTGATCATGTTAATGATTTCTCACAATAATTATTGACAATGATTTAAAAAAGGCGGGCAAGAGTTGTTCAAGAATGAGTTGTGCTATGTTTAGAACAGGCCTGCGGGCGCCTCACATGGTCCCTGCGGGATCCCTGGGGCCTGAGGGCACTGTGTTGGTGACCCCTGGTCTACACTATACAAATAGTGTCAAACATAGTCAAATCCTAACATTAAGTTACAACAAAACAATTGTTTGTCATGTAAACTACGATTGGCTAAAGAGTTTAAGGTGACAGGATAATGTTTAAAATTTTCGATCTCATCCAACCTTTAATCTGCCATAACCTCTTATATCACCATCTTTAGGCTTTGATTGTGTCTCATTTTAACTATCGTCTAAATAATAGAGACATTCCTTTTCCACTCAAATCTTCTGATTGAAATTCATCATCATTATCATCATCATCATCATCATCATCATCATCATCATCATCATCAGCAGCAGCAGCAGCAACAGCATTAGCCTCCACTCAGAGGAGGAAGAGGGGATCGAGGCAGAGCAGTCACAATGTGCATTGAGCGATAATTCCTATTCCGCAAACACCGCTGATGAGGCGGATTAAGGGCATTGTTCGGAGTGCCAGTCAACGGCGTTCCCGTTCCGGATGCAATGACTCAAGCTAATGGGAAGCTGCTGGCTGCTATAGAAGGTAATGAGTCTATTCACACAAAAAATTACTAAACTTTCTTTTTGAAATACAGGCCTACATTTAAAATCTTAATTTAATTTGATATCATCTAAACGGGTTTGCGACATGCGAATAAGGATACCCGAGTGGAACAAAGTGGAACATTAGGTTTTTTCTCTGGGTTTGGTGTTGGTGGAAAGCTTTCCTGTAACAATGAAAGGGTGCATTGTTCCACCTCTTCCTGCTGTTACCCTTATAACTTCAAACACCGCCTGGCACCCCATGACTTCAGGATAAACTAGGATCACTTTTAAACTGTAGTGCTTTGTCTTAAAGCTTTAAAGTGCTCCTAAATAATTTATTAAAAATGTATTAACTGCCTGTTTTATGCTTTATAGTGGAGAAAGCAAACCAGCGCGATGAGCTTCAGTGTATAACCCTATACAAAGACTACAGACCTAACGCCAACACAGTCATTCATTTAATAATTTCTTGAAAGTTTAATTCAGAACAACTGACCTTTTTTTGTGCAACAAACAAGATATTTTGTGCTTTCTAATTAATAATGAATAACCATCAGGATTTGTGCATTAGAATATCAGCATTATCTAAAATGATTGCATGTGCCATCCAACAAATACAAGTAGTCAAAGTCATGTTCACAGTCATGTTCTGAAGCTATATCATATCATCTTTTTTTGTATATTCTAGATAAAATAGAAAGCTGCCACAGTGCCACCCCTTCAGTTTTTTTTGCAACCTGTCTCTGGGGTATTTTACTTGTTGGAGTTCAAAAGAAAATATCTAGGTCTACAGCAATCACAAGGCAGAAGATCTGCAGAAATCCTGGTGCTCACAGTTGTTTTTTTCATTAATTAACGTAATATCATTCAAAGTCATTTTTTAAAGACAATTTGATTGTATTTCTGATACTGTTTTGTTAAGCGACAGTAGCATTTCACTAAGTAAGAAACATAATGGTCACTACAGAGCCAAAGCCTAAGTTTATTATCTAAACTAACAATTGATATTGTATACCCATTCACAGTATTATCTAAAAACATTGTGCAATTGCATTGATCAACACAGTGACATTCAAGTTTTGAGTCCTTTCTGCAGCTATGTGCTAGCCTGGGAACCAGACAAATCTGCAAGCTCATGTTTTGTTTGCTCTGGCCCCCCACCCGTTCAGACAGATTTACAGTAGACCTGGCCCGGGTTAGGCCAATCCCGGGGGGTGGGTTTCATACATGACTGGACAGATGTACGCCCTATGGGAGCGGTGTTTAGGCAGTTTCATAGAGAAACAAGATGGCTGCCGTTGATTTGTCCAGCGTTTTGTTGCTCTGATTAGTTGTAGGTCTATCCAATGCATCCAGGGGCATTTTGGTCTGTTGAACGCCCCTTGGAAATCTAAAATGAAAGAGTTTCCGGACTAATACGCATTTTGCTGATACGCATTTGCGTAATATTCTGGTTGTGTCAGGCTGGCTATATACAGATTGGTTCAGAAAAAATATTGTTTTTTTTTGGGAAGGGGGGGGGGGGATTCATTCAAAGGTTGTAATCTCAGGTACGCAAACATTCAGCCGGACCTGGCAGAGATTCAGTTAAATTCAGTTGACACAGGCGAGATACTTTGAAATGTGAATGGCATCACCAGTACCATTTGACTCGAGGGGGGGGGGGGGGGGGGGGGGTAAATAACGCAACAGACATTCCTGGTAAGAACTTCATAGAAGTCAATCTTTGAGTAAGAAAAAAGAAGAAGACATCAAGCACAAATAGACATGGCTTGTGTAACTTGTGCAGGTCTTGGTGGTTGGGGGGGAGTGGAGGAGTAGTGTGGGGTTGTGGGTGTCAAACGGAGAAGAGGTGCAGAATATTTCAAAGTAAATAGGAAGGAGCGTGTAGCGAGTCAGGGGGGTGAATGCATCGAAGGACGCCGAAGAAAAAAAGCACGAAAAAAGGGAGGCCGACGCTGGAGGAGAAGGAGGAGGAGGGTTTGAGGAAGACGAAGAGGAGCAAGTCAATCAGAGTGTTTAGACAGGGAGCAAAGCAAAGGGGGGTTGGACCGGCAATGATTTTTTTGGAAGGGAATCATTGAATCGAATAACAAGAGAGCAGGGTAGTTAGACTGATAAGAGTGGCTTCAACGTTACCTGAGGGGTTCCCTGCGCTGCCCACAGCAGCCCTCTCATTGGGCAAGATGAGCAGTGTGGGCGGCTGCGTGAGCATGAACTGCTCGTCAACCCGCCCTTGGTTCACCGGGGGCAGAAAGGTGGTCGTCTGCGGCGATGGCGGCGACGGCCCGGGGGTCTTGCGGGAAACCTTGGCCGGCGTCGACGCCACGGGGCTCCGCGTGTTCGACCACACGCTGAACTGCTCGCCGTCCCCGGGGACCTTTCGGGTCACCACGGAGAAGAGAGAGGGCGCCTCCCTGCTGTGTTCGGGGGCCAGCAGGGACTCCTGCGCCGTGGAGGTGGCCTGGGGGAGAGTCCCGCCGGGGCTCTGGGTGTTGATGGGGAAGCCGGCCAGCTCTTCGTCCTCCGGGGAGCTGTCGCTCGGTGTGGAGGTGGACCCGAGCTCCCGGAGTGCGGCCCGGGGTCCCGCTGTGGGGGCCCCTGTGAAGGCCGACGTCGGGTCGGCCCCGGCCTCCCCGCGGGGGACCGCTGCAGTGGGGCCGGCGGTCTGTCGGGCGCCGTTGACCTTCCTCTCCGGAGTCTCAGTGGAACTCACGGCTGTTTCGTGGACGGTGCTGCCCACAGACGACACCGCTCCGGTGGGATGCGCCTCCTGTGTTGTGGTGGTGGTGGGGGCGGTGGCTGTGATGACTATATTGGTGGGGTTGGAGGTGGAGGTGGTGGTTGTGGTGGAGGTCGCATTGGTGGTGGTCGCATTGGTGGTGGTCGCATTGGTGGTGGTCGCATTGGTGGTGGTTGCATTGGTGGTGGTCGCATTGGTGGTGGTCGCATTGGTGGTGGTCGCATTGGTGGTGGTCGCATTGGTGCTGGCGGGGGTGGTGGTGGTCGCATTGATGGTGTTGGAGGCGGAGGTGGCCCCCATCAGATCGTCGTATTCTGAGCTCCCGCTGCCTTCCTGACTGGTTGAGATCTCCCAGGGGTTGACGACCGCGGAGTACACCACCTGAGGGAGCTCGGCCTCAGAGACCTCCGGAGGAGACAAGAGGGTTGCTCCTGGGCCTTCAGATGGGAGGTCAGTTGGAGTGACCACCACTGTGGCGGAGGACGGGGCGAGGTGAGTCGAAGAGACGGGTGAGGTGAAGGCTACTGGCACGATGGTTGATGCCATTGAACTGGTGTTTTGTCCATCAGAGACGTTTTCTGGAGAAAAGCCACAACACAGTTGGAATTGCACAAGAGGAGACTTTTAGATCACAACACGGCTTTATCAATGTATTAACCATATTTTTATACTATTCTGTAAAACCTTGCCAAACCTTCCCTCACCACGTATTTGATTAAACAGCGTTCTTATCGTACCTTGAGAATCTTCGGCCGACCCTTCGTCGGGGAACCACAGGGAGGTGGACTCCCTGGTCGGAGACCCGGTGGAGGTCAGGAGCACGCGTCCTGCTACCTCTCCTGTGGGCCGGCTCGATGAGGACGCTTGCTGCCTTTCGGTCGTTCGTTCGGTCTCTTCCAGGTTCAAATCAAGCACAAGGGTCGTGGACGGGACCCCGTCCAAGACCTCTTCGCTCTGGTCGATGTCTGGACTGCTGTCGTTACCTTCCGAGCGTTCCTCCACGTCCAAATTGGTCTCGGGCATCGGCTGGAAATGCTTGGAGCCATCTGACAGCTGAGACTGATGCTCTTCCAGATTGACATCTGGCATCGGCTGGTAATGCCTGTGAGGCTCGTACGACGGCTCGGGGAACTCCAGCGATTGGACGGTTTCCTCCAGCTCCGCTTGGTAAAGGCCGGTGCTGGCGTTGTGGCTGGTATCCGTCACATTATCGCCGTCAGGCCACAGTGTGCTGGACCAAAGGGGACGGTCAGTATCGTCTGCGGTGGCGCCGGTAGCAGGCACCGGTGTCGAGGTGGCGGCGGCGGTGGTGGTGGTCGTAGAATCGTTCCCTGTCTTGTCAAAGGGCGGGAGGAGCTCCGTCAGGGAGGTGGTGTTGAGGAGGCGCGTGGTCTCGGCGTCGCCCGGTGCCAGGGATCGCCCCTGGACGGTCGGCTCCGGGGAGATGGGGAGGGACTCCAGCGCGCTCTGAGCCTCTCGCTCCTTGTGGTCGTACTGCTGCTTGAGCTGCAGCTCCTCCACGGGCCGCAGGAGGACCACCACGTCCTGGCCCATGTCCTCGGGCTCCGTGGCCGCGTAGTCGGGTGGAGAGTCGGTCTGCACGTCGCCGAGAGCTGCAGAAGGGTAGGTTTAGAGTGGGGAATGTAAACAGGTGTCGCTCATGACAGTAATGATGGGTCTGCTGCTTTAATGTACGGGGTCCGCACGGATGGCAGACTAAACTAGAGAAGAAAACCCACATTGACCAAGTACCATGTGACCCGTGTTTCCTAGGGCGACTGCTCTGTGAAAAGGGTCTGTTGGCTGATACTAGAAAAAATGTAACAGAACCAGCTTGATTCATATAACCTGGTGGGGCTGCT
The DNA here is from genome assembly GCF_031168955.1 of Gadus macrocephalus. Taxonomy (NCBI): domain Eukaryota; kingdom Metazoa; phylum Chordata; class Actinopteri; order Gadiformes; family Gadidae; genus Gadus; species Gadus macrocephalus. The sequence goes on from NC_082403.1 coordinate 9,297,485, forward strand.
CGATTATGGAAACAAATCATAATCGCGATTATTTTGGTCGACATTGAAATCACGATTATTCAAACGATTTATTTTGTTTCATTACTCAGCCTTTCTCTCCAAAAAAAAGACTTTGTAACAGAGAAATGTCCCCTTAAAAAATACACAAAATGTCCAAACAGAAATATATATCCAGCTGTTCTTCTACAAAACGCTTAAGAAACATAAAAAAATAAATAGTTTGGAGATCGGAATCGTAATAATTGCCCCGCCCTTTAACCTGGCGCCGTACCCAGCAGTACGTAGACACGGGGGGGGGGAAGGCTGACCTCGGAAGCAGTAGACGTCGTGGAGGGCGGAGCGCTCTGGGAAGCCTGTCTGGTTGGTGAAGCGATACAGGGTCTTCACCCCGGCCTGGGGTCCCCCGCAGCGCTCCCTGGGGGTGAGGATGGGGTAGCGCACGCTGCCGTCGGCCAGCCAGCCGGGGCTGCAGCGGTCCAGCCCGTCGCTCCAGGCCGCGTACAGCTGGGCGGTGGAGGCCAGCGCCGCGCCGGCCCGCTGGCAGTAGGCCCGCGCCCCCTCGTAGGACAGGGCCTGGGGGAGAGGGTCGTGGAACACCTCCCCTAAACACACACACACGCACGCACGCACGCACGCAAGGACACACACACGCACACGCACACACAGACACATTTTATGTGTTTATGTATATATCATCTTTTTCATTATTTTTTATTTCATTTCACCAGTATATACATGGGTAATTGTTTGGCTATATGGATTCATATAAATCTGTATGTTTAAGATCATGTAAGACATCTCACCAAGCAAAAGCTGAAAGATGCTAGATTCACAGCCCCATTAATATAAAGAAACCAAAGAAACCAAATCTCTCTACTATCTATATGATACTATCTGCTATGGCATGACATGGGACACCGGTTCATTGTCATGACAGGAAAGTACATTAAATAGACGCCTGTCTGTCCTATCCTTAAATGGTAGTGAAGAACCATCCCTTACCATCAATCTGCTCCACATAACAGTACACATCATAGAGGTCCTTTGGATCCATAGACCCATAGTTCCTTACTCCCGGTTTTCCGTCCATGTCCCCAAAGCAACCTTCCCGAGGCACCTGGATGGGATACCTGGAAAAAGAACAATAACAAAGAATACATCAAAAAAATCAATGACCACCAGGAAAGTAACATAACAGTAATGTTTGGGCTGGGGTGGCGGACACTAACTCAGAGGCTGTTTGTTAGTGTTACCTGACGGACTGGTCGGCCAGCCAGCCGGCGTCACACTGCTCGTAGCCATCATAATAAGCAGCCAGCAGCTGGTCTGGAGTTGCCATGTGGGCTCCGATGTCCTCACATGCCCTCTGCGCCTGCTGGAAGGAGAAGGCGTAGCGGCCAGATGCCTCTCTGTAGTGGAACACAACGCCTGGACGGAGATGGAAAGCCAACATAAACATGAACCCACGCACACATGCACACACATGTGCACCCCTACACTTAGAGCCACAAGTACTGGGTACGCAGTGGAGGAAGTTAGTTAAAGTGATATTCTATGAATCGTTAAAAAAAAACGAGTATGGATGGAAGAAATAATGGATAGATACCATGTTCGAAGAACGAGCCCGTGGTTTGTGGTCAGTAGAACCATTTAAAATGGAGTCATATTCAAGCAAATGTCCTCTTCAAGACGCAGTCCAAATACCCCCTAGAAGACCAACGCAGTAACACAACAGGGGGGGGGGGGGGGGGGGGGGGGGGGGGGGGGGGGGGGATCGCCCTTGAGTCACCTTTGACCTTGAGCTCCACGAAGTCGCTGGCGTCCTCCAGGCCGCGCTGGACCTCGCAGCGGTAGTGGCCGGTGTCGCTGGCGCGCAGCTCGCCCAGCCACAGCGTCAGGTCGTCCAGAGGGGACGCCGTGTAGTTGAGCAGCGCCGCCCGGTCCCGGTACGCCTCGTTGACCTTCACCCTCTCGCCCCGCGCCACCAGGATCTCCGTCTCCACGCCGCCCGCCACCAGGGTCCACTTGACCCGGGGGGGCAGGGCGGGGGACGGGGAAGGGTCGGAGGTCGTGGTGGATATGGAGCAGGGGATGGCGATGGAGCTGCCCAGCGGGACGGAGAAGACCGCCGGGGGGGGGATGTCTACCTGGAGCTTGGGGCCGTGGTCTGGGAGAGGGAGGGAGGAGGAGAAGGGAGGAGGAGAAGGGAGGAGGAGAGTGGGGGAGGAGAAGGGAGGAGAAGGGAGGAGAAGAAGGGAGGAGGAGAGTGGGGGAGGAGAAGGGAGGAGGAGAGTGGGGGAGGAGAAGGGAGGAGGAGAGTGGGGGAGGAGAAGGGAGGAGAAGAAGGGAGGAGGAGAAGGGAGGGGGAGAGGGAGGGGGAGAGGGAGGGAGGAGGAGAAGGGAGGAGGAGAAGGGAGGAGGAGAGTGGGGGAGGAGAAGGGAGGAGAAGGGAGGAGGAGAAGGGAGGAGAAGGGAGGAGGAGAAGGGAGGAGGAGAAGGGGAGAGGGAGGGAGGAGGAGAAGGGAGGAGGAGAGTGGGGGAGGAGAAGGGAGGAGAAGGGAGGAGGAGAAGGGAGGGGAAGGGAGGAGGAGAAGGAGGGAGGAGAAGGGGGGAGGAGAAGGGAGGAGGAGAAGGGAGGAGGAGACGTGATTCACTGCGGTGGGGTAATAAATGTAACCATGTAGCAGATATAGATATTGATCTTTCTCTCTCTCTTTCTCAGAGGCCAGCGCAGTCAATATTGTGTTTTTTACGACACGTCCAATAGAATGAAGGATGTTATTCCCTACATGCAAGAGATGATAACCTTAAGAAATAATAAAAGCAGGGATATAACTACCTTGGGCATAGTGGGTGGCTGGGAAGGCTGTGGTGAGCTGGCAGAGTGCGCAGAAGATTGGTAGAAGCTGGGCAAATCTACGGAGGAAAAAGGATTAAAGCTTTAAACAGGGGCGGAAATCTCCCGAGATTTCTAGAAGAAGGAAAAAAAATAGAAACCTGAATAAAGTAACAGACGACTAAATACACCCTCGGCCTATTGTGGGTTTTATCCATCACACATGGTTAAACGTGGCCCAACGTTACATTTTATTTCCTTAAATGGGAACGGTTAGATCATAAGCGGTAGACAGGCTTTCTGTCATGTCCTGTGGGGCAGTCGTCCAAACACTGTTGGTTTTTACCGAAAAGTTTTTCCTGTGCGATGGTCACTGTGTAGCCCACACAACCCTTTGTAGTGACTGTTGCCATGCTGATTCAACAGTTCCCATCAGTCCTCTCCTCTTTGATCTGGTCGATTAGCAACAGGTGGTATAGAATCAACCATTCAATTCATCCGTAGGAATATGCAACAGTGGCTGGACTGTAAAAATAGCAGATTCCCTTGATGAGTAATGATGAACTGTTTAGTGTCCTGGTTTGGCTTGCTTCTGTTTTTTCCATTTGGTTGTGTATAAGCACTGCAGCCACTGAATATCCACTGTTTTACAACTATTTCCCTCTAAAGCAAGTAATCCCATTGTACATTGTGGTAAGGGGTGTTAATATATATGTAATGTCTTTCAATTAACAGCCATAGGTTAGTAGGCTAGATTATAAAAAAAAAGTCTGGATAATATTTGGACAAATATTGGCTAAAATAGAATAAAAAACATTACAGGCTTTTACTGAAAAGAAGAAATCGCTAATGTATATGAATAGAACTAAATCAATGATTGAAATCCAGTAGCTTTGCAATACATTGGCGCACAACGTAAACCCTGGCTTAACATAGAACACAAAACTGCCTGTAATATAACCATTACACGCAAGGCTCCTGAAAACGATGAAGAAAGCCAGCGTACAAAAAAGAAAGAGAAAATATAGACGTGGAAAACAGGCAACGCTCCCGCTGGCTTTCAAGGAGGGGAAGGCTTGGAGCGCGCACACACACACACAGCCGTCTCACCACAGACTGTTCATCACCGCTGCGAGCTAATGACAAGTCTGGTCTTCCCCGCAGGCCTCCTGCCAGCGCCCCGTCACCCGTCACCAGCCCTCCCCCCCCTGGCACGGGAGACCGCCCAGACACTGACCTCAGACCACCGCACCCAGCGGCGGTGCCCGCATCGCAGGAGCGACTCACGGGCTACCAACCGTCTAGCGCTCTCGGAAGAATATGCTGCTCAGTGAGTTTTAAAAAGTGCAGTGATCGCACACAGTGGGAAGGGATCGTGATGTGCTTGTAATGAAGCTGTGATCGTTCAGTGTGGGGGTGTGTTTGTGGGGAAGGGGGCCTGCTGGTCCAGCTGTGATGTGCCACTGCGACCGGGCCATTTCCTCCTACACGCCCTCGCCACTGGAACGCATGGAGGGCGACACCGGAGGTTAGCGACACCGGAGGTTAGCGACACCGGAGGTTAGCGACACCGGAGGTTATACTTAGGCGACTTTTATTTCCATGAAATGGGTTAACCAAGTCAGAGCTATGTTCCACTACCGCTTTTCCTGTTGGATTTGTTTCAGCTATTAGGTAGAGATCTTGGTTAAGGGTTTATTTATCTTTTTCAGACAGCTAGGTCTTTGACTGCTGCTTGTAACAAAAGCAGACAACCAGAAGTCTAAATCATGAATCTAACTCACACTCTTCATAGTGAAAGAAGCCTTGGGGAATACAGCACAGAGGAGGTGCTGTAAACGTTTGTGTGTCTGTGTGTGTGCATGTGTACATGCGGGTATGAGTGCATGGTGTGTGTGTGTGTGTGTTTGTGTTTGTGTGCGTGGGTGTGTGCGTGCGTGCATTTGTGGGTGTGAGTGTGGGTGTGTGTGACTGAGTGAGAGAGCTGTCATTGACACAAATCTCAGTGTGAATAAAATGAGATTACCTAAAAAGAGTTGTATAATAAACACAGAATCATTGAACAGAACTCCAACTGTATCACAAATGCATGGCTGATAAAAAATTGAGGGAGCGGGGGGAGCGAGCACAAATGCAGCACACACTTCATGGTTATCTTAAATGGCGTTGTTCGGAGGTTGAATAAATGTGAATCTGTTTCCAAGCCAGCTGGGTCACTCCACGTTTTGGGCATGACTATTAGTATTCTTGACTGGATAGCTGCTCACAAAGACAGGCAGTGGGCAAGTAGGACAGCTGCACGCTGGCCATTCACTCCGGAGAGACTTGCATACACAAAATCCCTTAGGGAAAATTAAAGGACATGGCACAGGCACGCTTGCTTTTTTTTAAATTTTCTCTTCTGCGTTTATCCTTCTCTCTTTTCAAGGATGAAAAGAGAAGTTGAAAACCACTAAGAAAAGGGCCAAAGAGAAGCCCTGGTAGGGTATAGTAAAGGTCACATTAAGATACTGTCAGTAGAAATGTTTCAAATGGTATAATTGTCATGAAAGCAGGGCTGAAAACCACAGTGTGTGTTGATCCAACAGCAGTTGACGGCAGATCAAGGCTTGGCACTGGCTAGTTTTTGCCATATTCCTCTATCAAATCATCGTTATTATCATGGACTCATTTTCACCATGGCTTTGCGCTGCTTTTAATTAGCAAAAAGAGTAAAGACAAGCGAGAAAACTCTGCTATCAGTGCGGAATATACCCAAATATACGAAAAACCACCAGAAATCATGGTAGTTAAGGGAGTTTGGTGTCATACTGGTCAGCTATACAAACAAGGAATGAAAACCTATTCGGAAAAATCCTAGGGGATAATATGTTACAACTTCTAAATATGAAGCCTAATGGTCCAAACTAAAACAGAAACAACAAAAAACATTGGTTCGTGTTTGGTAAACAAACATTTAAATGCTAAGTTGTGCGTGGTACCACAACTTTGTGGGTGGGCGCGGCGATTGTATGCTTCAAGGTCGATTTAGCTAATTACCTCAGGTAGCAGTGACCAGGGAAATTACTCCTGATCCCGGTTTAGCCAGGTCAGGCTTATGTGGGACAATAATTCACTGCTGAACCTGGCTCAGTGGACTGTGGGGCTAGAGCTCCCTGTGCTACTGTCTGCACATTTCTATTCCATTTTCCAGGACAGCCACTGTGCCACCCGTTCTCCTAAGGAAGAGTTCCATTCTCTCCTAACCCTAGCCCATCTCAAATTTTGAATCTGCTGACCTCCAATTAATACTTTTCTTTCCTGTCGTCTCTTACATTGTGATAGGAAGCCATTGACATTATTTTATTAACGGTAGCCAATGCCGAAGCAAAATGGGTATGACAATATTTAATATAATCATCGGACACTCCTTGAATGAGTTCTGGCTCATGTCCTGTTGAGAAAAGTCACGACTCATCACTTTCAAATCTGTAGTATGCCTGACCAAATGCTCATTGGTGCATCCTTAATTAGAACCACTCCATTTCCTTATGTTGCATGCATCATCACATTTTTTATAATTCGGACCATTGATGCAAAGCTAATTATGATATATGTCCTACCATATAAACCATTTACTGCTTTCACATCACCTACGTGGCAAAACTCAGAAATCAAAGACATTTTTTCAAAAACATATCTGAATGAATCACTGCATCCCTTTCTTAGACTTTGCCATTGCTATATTTTAAAATGGCTGTGGCAGGGTACCACATTGGGACAAGGAAACCTTCTGCCTTCCCCATTACATAAGATATGTCATATATTCTTCTTCTCCACTCTCACTCTGTCCTTTAGTGATGACCTTGCAATGGGTCTTGAGGTCAAACCATGGGCCAGGGGAATGCTCTTAAACTTGCCTGTGGCTCAACTCTCTTGTTTAAAGAGAGGGCAGGAAGGCACATTCATAATACAATTCAACACAATTAGATACATATAGTCATTGCAAAGTATAATGGAATATTTTATGGTTATTGTATTGGTACCATATTGCTGAATGAACTAGGCTACCATGTTAAGTGAATTAGGAGGTTTTTTATTATCATATTCCCAATGTATATGTAGTCTATATAAGTACATTTTCTTCACCTAGATCCATAATTAGTTCGCTTGAAGATATCTTGCGTTTGCAGTGCATTGGATCCCACAAAAAACAACCGCCAGCCGATTTGCTTTCGGGTCAGGCTGATTGACAGATTGATGTGGCAGGGGCTAACACAGGTAGGATGCATTCTGGAGCCCGTTAACTAAGGCTAATATAGCTCTTAAAAAATATGCATGACCTTAGTAGCCAAGACAAGGCAATTCGTTAATTCATTTATTTATTAATACTCGGATCATTACTTTTTAATAGCCAAAAGTAGCTTTGAACTTGTTAGTAGATAGGCTACTACGTGACACAAATGAAAATACCAAAAGTAGACGGCAAGGCAGATGATGGATTGAAGAAAGCGTCAGCCTACCGGATTCCCCTTAAAGGCATTTCAGCTGATGAAATCAATCTTTGGTGAGGTTTCTCTCTGTCCGTTGACCGTTTCCAGTGAACTTGGCGCAGTGCGTAGACTTCAGTGCACTGCGACGTCGACGACCACGAGTGTGCAGGCGACGTGTTCTGCGCAGGTAGGGGAACTTCAGCGTCCGGCCGGCTCCAGAGGACGTCGAGAAAGAGAGACCTCCGCCAAAGTGAAGCCAAATATGAACCACTGAACAGCCCACTTTCTTAGGACCCCCCACCAAACAATCAGAACGAAGACAGTGCATGCTTGAGTCAAAAAGGGGGCGGGGGAGTGGTGACATCTAGAAAATAACTTATGTCACGGGCTGTTTAGTGATGACGGTGACTGTGTACTTTCAGCCAATAACGTTTAGCTGCATCTTAACACGAGAGACGCACAGTGCGCCTCGGAATGAACCGAGCACTACGGAGAGTTTGGGTCAATGCGGTGGCGCTGATATCGGCTCGGAGGCTCCCGCAGGTACGCGCTCTACTGCGGGGATGTTGCAGATCAGCCCCGCTGGTTGGAGAGAGAAGCTATGGGTATTCTGGTGGGATAACTGAGAGCGGCTATGCCTACTGATATGTGTCTGATGTGTTATTTTCGTTCTGTATTCCCACTCTCTTCAGTGGATGGTCATACTTTGTTCAATTGACTTTGGATGTATGGATATTGACTTTTGTATCAAAACTGCCTATGATAATTTATAGGCCCAGGCTGCTGGATTAAAGTTTTTATTTTATTTTATTGTATTGTCTTTCAAATTACAGGTTCTTCTAGTTTGCCATATTTTTTTTGTTAGATGCAATTCACAGTCCCGGCCGTAAACCCGGTTTAAAACCTTTTGAGGAATCATAAAGAGGAATCACCTTGCAAATAATCACAATCATGAGCATCCTCGGAAATAAGCAGAAAATAAACAATACGATGATAATACCGCATGGCCTAGGGCTCGCCATCAGCTGGTGTTTGGCCGTGTGCCATAGCCTTACTATCCTCTTGGCACCACCATGTTTAATCGATGTATCCTACGAAATCGGACACTTAAAACACTTTATTGAGTCAACAGAGTCCTCCGTTTAAGATGAGGTGAGAAAGGTGGAATATATATGTCACAGGTTGGGTTGCATCAACCGTGGGTCCAGGGCTTGAAAATGAGTGTGCGTGTGTGTGCGTGTGCGTGTGTGTGACCTCGGTGACCTTAGCTGGCTACGGGCATGTGAGTGTATTCTTGTAATTCAAATCAGAAGATTTCTGAATGGAAGCAGAGCCCCCCTTTAATAATAATATAAATAACTAAATGCATTATTTATGGCAGGCTTACATGGCCTGAGTGTATAGAACCTATCCTACTCTATAGGCGTAATCTTTAAAATACTTTTTGAAAAATCAGATCATGATTCTGCACTGAAATTCTACACTGGTGATGAAACATGAATCACGTTATCTAAGCTGAACTGGAACCATTCATTATGAATATAGGCTATATCCTCGAAGAAATAAATAGATCACTTTTCTCCCCATTCATTTAAAATGATGTGTATCCTGTGTACAAGAATGCACCGAGAGAAAGTCTAAATTAGATCAAACGTAATCAATAGTTACACAGAAAGTCATGCTTCAGATCTCAGAGGCAGGCTGAAGTTATGGTTTCCAACAACAATAATTACAGTCCAATGTCATACTGCTCCTGCATGAGGTCATTGAGTTGCTTTGCAGTGGGAAACCGTCTCTGAATTAAATGTTTCTTTAATTATTTTTCTTAGTTGTGTACCAATATTGACATCTAAAAGGTGTAATACACGTGTTTACAAGAAGATTAAATGATTTGTGGCTCATTGACAGGTCAAATGTGCATTGGCGGTAGTGTTCTATGTTCATGGTTACCTGGCAAGGATGTTCCGTGGTGGTTGCTAGCATGTTGCTAGGTGCTTGCTCAGTGGTTACTAAGGTGTTTCTAGGCACTTGCCCTGTAGATGCTTTAGGATCTGGGTTGTCTGGGATAAGGGGGTCTTGTGGCGTTGAGTGGCTGCTATGGTACTTGCTATGTGTGGTTGCTAGCGTGTTATGGTTGCTAGGGTGTTGTACATGGTTGCTATGCGACCGAGTTAGGTGGTTGCTATGGTGTTCTGAGTGGCTGCTATGAGATTCCAGATAGTTGCTATGGTGTTGTGGCTGGTTGTTAGGATCTTCTGGGAGGCTTCTGTGATCTTCTTGGTTTTTGCTTAGTCAGCGAAACTGTCTCTTATAGTACCTCCCCTCTTCCCACCAATTTTCCCTGTTCAATGCATTTCTACAGGAGTTTTAGGTCTATTTGAATCATCACTTGTAAAACTAACTGCTGTGCTCACTCTGCCTATAAAGTCTCATCTTTTCTGCCTGAATCACTGCCGGGTTCACTCAACTTGGTTACCAGCAATGGTAACCAAATTAATTGACTCACCAAATAAGGCAATGAAAGACAAGACCAGGGTGGATTATTAACCTATTTTGCACGTCCATGCCCATGACGTGCACGCCCAGACTGATAGTGTTATACTTTTTAATCTTACATAGTTACAGCAAAGAAACGCCCACAACCCAACTTTTAAAACACCAGTCACCCCTTGCCTTCATCCCATTATAGTCAAGTCCTGATCCTCATGCAGTGATGAAAAAAAAAAAAAAAAAATCATTCTCTCCTCCTTTAAAACAGGAAACCTCAAAAGTCTTGTTTCCGCTGACTTGCTTTTTCCCCCCTCCCTCCGGTGATGCGAGTGGCAGCAGCATTGTGGGATGCAGCCTAAAGAGCTGGGAATAGAAGCCGTGCTCCACGTCATCATCATCCCCTTCTCCTTGTTGCATCACCCAAACCAACGCTTCACCAATCTTTACATGTAACACCGGGCCACCTACTAAAATGTAGGTGACAACACGTGGACAGACAGTGGAACTGTGACGCACTTCATATCCCTGACGCATCCCTTTTGGGCGTTCTAGTAAGCTATAGATGCCTCTGCAGCTGTAGACCTGGTACCTACTAAATTTAGACACAGCATGTATTAATAGGATAGTGGCTGCAAAAAACGGAGATGGCAAGAGAAAAGTAAAGAAGGGGCTATTTTTCTCTATCTCCAGTACACAGATGTTAACATATAGAGCTGAAGTGTCTCTTAGTGAACTGCACAGAAAGCTCATAATCCCATGCTATGATAAATGGATGGGAGAATTATTGGGTCTTGAAAGCTGACAAGCATCGCATTAAAAGTTAGGATTTATTGCTTGTAAAAACTGTTCCAGGTTGTGTGAGTGTGTTATATCTAATGATAAATTATATTAAATGCTAACTTAATATAACACACTCACACGACCTGTATACAATATATAAATGATATATACACACATAATATTTTATTGTGTAAGGGCTATGATTAACAGCCCCAGATAAGCGGTTTTAAATGTTTTGTAGCCCTTAGACCAGAAGTTAACAGTCACCCCATATGACTGGAAGGAGTTAAGTATTCTGACAAACCACAGTAATAAGTTTGGGGGAAAGATAGTCTATTGCGGGAAATTGTACCACTATTCCAGTTAATTGGACATCCCAACCGAAGATCCCTCATGGCTCAGAATTAAAGCAAACAACCATAAAACAGTAAGGACTGTAGCTAGACGTTGATATTAAGCCACAGGTCTGCACAAAGACCATGCTGACTAACCAGAAAGAAAGAACCTTTGAGAAATCACAAGCAATCCAGAGATGGCCCTGGATCAAATCCCAGCACACAGACTGAGGCATCTGGAAAGTGAAAGATGCCCACGTCTCAGACCGCTACCCTTCCCTTACGCAGCAGCTCAGGGATCAATGACTAAGGACTATGGTGTATTAAATGGCTCTTGTGTGTCTTTTCTTAATGTCTAACAAAGGCAAGGCAGACTAAAAGTGCCAAAACAGCCATAAAATAGGATCCACTTGAGATAAAGTGAAGTGCTTCTTTTTAAACTTTGTATATTTGTTCATTTCCTGTGCCATGCTGATTTCTAATTAATTGGTCAGTGCTCTTTTTAAGGAGATTATGAGTCATACTTTCCAGTGTCAAACAAGGATAATGGGAGGCTTCTGTTGAAGCTGCTCATTCGTGAAACCTCGTCCACATGGTATTTCCTTTTGGAGTTCCTCCATTACCTGGTATGACTCTGTCTACCAACTTTTGAAAAATAAAAAAAACTGAAAAGAAAGTTGTGATGTTGGACACGGCGCCTTGGCAGCTCCGGGACAGTACTACCTTTCCACAGCATTAATTACTCATCGGGGCGCAGTAACACAAGTAAGCTACTTGCTACCTCACACATCATCGGCTTGAGGTGGTTAGATGGGCAGCGGCGGGCGGTAGGGACAGAACCCAACATAAACTATGACTAGGCATATTGCAACAGTTGAACCAATCATACCACTGCTGAAACTACTTACAAGCGTGAGCTATAGAAGTGCTTCGACGAGGGAGTCAATGATCGTGTGGCGACGAATAAATGAACGTTATATAATGAACAAAAGCATGCATACAGTAAACATTGATCGAACTTCATGAAACGTAAATGTATTTGCTCCACAATCTTAATGTTCCTTTTCGCAATCTTAGGAAGATTTAGGAAAGGATTACCGTCTGCGCCGTGTATGAATCGATTGTTTTGCACTGAATGATGTACAGTCCGAAATAAATTCCAAACCTTCACACAGCTAGTTTAGTTCTTTATTTTTGTAAAGAGAAAAAAAAAAGATAATACCAGCTCTTCTACCATTAATCATTTCAGGTAGAAACCATCTGGGATGCAGGGTATAATGACAACTCTGTTGAAGTATTAATTTCCCCCCCCCCATCATGGGTTTCGGCATAAGAAATTCCACATAACCAATGTTGTATGATTGTTATCGTGTCCCATTCCAAATATGCCCCTTCAGCGGTTCGAGAAATAACTCGGCGTCTTGACGTGCCGTGGGAAAGAGACAGCGGGTCTGAGTGAGGGCCTCTCTTTGGTTCCTCCAACTCAGTACCAGTAAGACGGCCGGGGCCTACGCTGCTCCTGGATACCCAGCCTCTCCATCACCTCCTCCTCCAGGGTTTTCAACGACGGCACGTAGGTCTTCTCTAGAGTGTCGTCCGGACTGGTGTCTTTCGGCCCGTCTGCAAAGCCATACATAGTCATGGTTCAGAATAATGTCAACAAGGAAATGATGCAATGTCTCGGCAAGCACAAAATTCTAATTGGTGATCCACATTTTGTGCAACTCAGCAAAGCCATAATCATTTAATGCGGTCAGCGGGATGGAATAAATGTTTTATTGCCCGTAATAACAAGAAGTGTATTTTATGGCGTTATGTCATGTCTACTAGTATTTGGGCCCCGTGAGGATTAAGAAGTCATAATTGAAAGCTGTGCATGAAATAAATATGTCATCACTACAAAATCAATTTTCATCAAGCCAAAGCCATAACGGCCACCGCTGCACACCTTTCCACTGCTGCGTCACAATGCCATCGCAGCGCTCGGAGATGGGCTTGGGGATGATTCGACCCGTTCTGGAGGAAACCCGCACCTTCTCTCCTTCCTCTGTGAACTTCCATTCTATCGGCGTTGGCTTCCTGAAAAGAGCGCTAAGGTCATCAAAACGACTCCCTCATAAACACACACATTAGCTATGGCTAAGATTTCTAGTGCCATGGATGTCACTATTAATCTGTTACTGTATTTCTCTAGTTACTGTAAGGATTACCTGTCTGTGGGGTCGATCAGGGTTACGTTTTCTAGCAACAACGGAGCCTCACTGGCTATGTACGTGCCACGGTAGTCCCATGTTTTTCCAATGTACCTGAAATGCTGAGAGAAGAAATGGCAGAGGTACAGAAGTCAAGGCAAGCAGCTGAGTTTACGCATCTCAGCCCATGCTTGGAGAACGTCGTCTGGCTCCATCTAAAGGATTTAAGTAGTACATGTGGGACTATTGAGGAAAGCTATGTTATAAAAAAGAATATTGAGGAAGGCATAACAATATCTGTTCGTTTCATTAGCTGTATTATACTGTAAGCATAACAATAATAAACAAACAGTCTTGTATGGGTAAATTAGTTGTTCTTACCGTGTTAAGCCCCTCCAGAACAACCCAGTTTCTTTTTCGGATGACTTGGACCACCTTTCCTTGCTTCCCTTTGTCCTTACCAGCTAGAATCTCAACCTGAAATAGGGTGGCACAGTAACAGACAGTAAAGCATATGTATGCATTCATCTTAATATACTTTTGAAGAGCAAAACAAGTAGTTTAACTCACAGTGTCGCCTTTGAAAACAGACCAGTCTTGAGAGGCTATTGGTTCAATGAACACCTTTCTCCTCTTCTTGCCCAGTGGATTACGCTTTTTTGCTGCTTCTGTCCAAGGCCTGCTCATTCCATAGCGATAGTCCTTGGGCAAAACAACCTTGGCTGCCATCGAAAGAAAAGCTGTAAGACGCATTCTGCTTAACACTGATTGGCGAACAAGTTGTCTTGGTGCGTGTCCAGATTCTCTCCTACTCCTCTTGTAAAGGAACGCTTCGGGGCAATGCTAATATTATCCCGTTTGCTGGATGATGCATATCAATATGTTTCACGATCAGAGTGGTCAAAAATAAGAAAGATTAATTCATTCTAGCTAAATGGATATATTCAGCAGTGCATTGGTCCGGGATGCTCTTGGTTCAATGTCACATGTACACAGGTCAAGAAACGAGTTCGATTTCATCACTGCCCCCTAGTGGAATGGAGGACACGGTTTATAATATAAACCTGATACAAGCTATTTATTATATCTCCTCCTTATAGTGTTAACCTATCCGGATTTGCAAAATATCAGAGGAAGTTTAATTGCTTTTTAAATCAGCCCAAGCCTTTTCTAGGCAGGAATCTGTTTCTAGAGGCTGAATAATAATGCTTTTGTGTTGTATTCATAAGCACACTGTTCTATTCTTCCAAAAAACTTTTGTGTCGACATGCTAGGGAAACTTAATTCAAGATTGATAATAAAAAAGACATAACACAGGTATTTTTCTAATCAACATATTTATTAAATGTACTGTCTACAACTGCTTATACACAGTATACTAAACTTGAATGGTAGTCAGCAAAAACAGAGAAATGAATGCAGAAACACTACCACTCTTAAGTTATTTCTTCAGTAAGTCCTCAGCCATGAAGCCAGGGGCCATATCCCTTCTATGCTCAATAAATCAGTGGCAACAGTAGTGGTTGGTGACATGAATAGAGGATGTCTGCTTGGGAGAACGGCAGTTAAACTTAACCATTCCAGGTTACCATTACTTATGGATTTTTGTTTTGTTTTTTTAAAGGATTTAGATCATCATTGATTCCACATTGGATTTATAATAATAAAAACATGTATGAAAGAAACGTAATTAACTTTGAAGCAGACTAATCGCGAGGAAGAATGAAAACATAACTGCATTTAATTAAAAAAAAAAAAAAAAATGCCAACATATGCACGATTAAATGAGATGCCTTTGGGAATGATACAATCAATTTACTTGCAGGCAATAGGGCTTAATTACAGGGTTATATGTCTGGATTCAATTGTATGCATTATCAATGTACTACAGCATTCTTAGCAACTTAGAAATACAAGATACGTTGTACAACCATTGTAAAATGCCCCCGAAAATTTACATTTAAATATAACCCTAAAACATTGTTCAAAAGTATGGGGGGAAAAAAACAAAGAGCTACATTTAACATCAAAATGCATTTCCAAATGCAATTTCTCCACTTTCTAACACCCAAAATGTACACAATAATATTTGGGAGTGTCCGTCTGCTTTCATTAATGCATGTCATCGACAGGGTAATGGGCACAGAGGGAAATCGGCACAGAGGGAAATCAACACCATCAAAATGTTCACTTTATTTTTTTCCTTTTTTAAAAGATTCTTTCCAAAAAAACAATACCCATGTGAAATTGTCGGTGGGATTCAGTGACATTAACAGCACAACATGGTTACCTACTATAAAGCATGCAAAAGCAATCAAAAGAAATAAAGACTTCATAATCAAGTACGTTTCCTACATTGAACAAGACGACATTGTACTAACGACGACTTTTGTGAAAGATAAATCACTGAAGAAACTGAAATATGTCGAGAGGCTAGGTGAGACAAATGAAAGAGAAATTAAACCTTGACTGCATAAACGCTGTGTTGAGGCTAAGATCGAAAGGTAAGAGATGTACTTTATGAAGCACCGATGTCCCACCAAATGGTCAGACGGGCGATTTAGCGATACATGATTGGGGATGAAAGCATTCTTTCTTTCTCCACAAAAACACAAGACCATTTTTGGAATTTAATTGTTACTAGAAATTTGTATGTCCATGTTAGCTCACAGAAATTAACCATGTTTGACACCTAGCGTATGTGATTATGTAATTGCACTTGGAAATAAAAAATATATATACACACCACCAAATCCCATGTATAAATGAGCATTAAATTGCTCCATTCAAATTGTTTGAAATCAGATTAGGAAACTTTAAACTCTGGGATATATAATACCCCAAAATGACAAATAAATGTTTTGGTTATTTTTTTTTTCTATACAAACACTTTAGCTTTTAAAACTCTTCTATTGGATAACAGCCGAAATCTAGCATCCTGCAGTGCAATCAATTTGGCGCCTCGGATTCCATTCAATTCCAGGTCCTCGATTTCCATTTGCTGTTAGGCACTCTCCGTCACAGGCTAGAAGGAGAATGGGGGATAGCGCAACAAAATGATTAGTCCATACAATTTCTGAACAATATTGTCTTTCCCTGTTCCCCCTTTTGACAGGTGACGCACCTTATCTGCGGTCAGCTTTTCCTCCACGGGCGCATCGCTCTTAGACTCTGCTTTCGACTCGCTCTTTGAGGAGAGTGTGGCAGATGGAGGCCCCGCCACGTTGTTGGCTTTGGCCTCTGCGTTGGACTTCTTGTCGTCTGCCTTCGAGTCGCCTTCCCCTCCTGTGTCCTTCAGACGCTTGGGAGAAGCCTAGCAGACGGAAGAGAGGATAAGGCCGGAGCATGCATGGACTGGAAGATCACTTTATGTTTTTTGTTTTATTTCCAGATTCATTTTTGCATTTTTAAGCTTTATAAGAGTGAGATAGACAGGAAAGTATGGAAGATAGAGGGGAGGACAGGCAGCCAGAGGACCACGGGCAGGAATCGAACCTGCGTTGCCGCGATCAGGACTGAGCCTTAATCGAACGCGCCCTACCCAGGGAGCCACGTTTTTAACTATTTAGTAGCGGTTTAGTTATTACCATGTCTTTCTGATTCCTATAGCTACTCTTCACACTGTAGTTAATATTATGCGTTTACTTTGTCATGCTGCACTTGAAATTGTTTGTACTAACCCAACTTGATTGTATGATTTGATTGTCTTCTGCCTCACTTGTGAAGACGTTAGACCAAAAAGTTCCCTCTTCCAACGGCACCGTGGAAGCCTACCTCCGTTGACTCCCCTGCCTTCCGCTTGGCCCCGCCTCGTTCGTTCTTCTCGTCGATGACCAGGGCACCCTCGTCTTCATCGCTGCTGCCCTCTGCCTCAGCCTTCTCCACGGCAACAGCCTCCTGTTTCCCATCGGCCAAGCTTTCCTTCTCTTCAGCCTAAGTGGGGAAAAGATGTTCATTACTTTTATTTTGCTCTACAATTAACCCATCATCTTATCTTAGAACACGGTGTTGTTGGTGGCATATTACGGGAGTCTATAGTATTGTATGATGCATGTTAACATTTTCTTTGTGTAGCCTAAATGTAGACACACACTTGGATATTTGATGGAGCACAGTGGTTAAAATTGACCCAAGATTGTGATCACATTAGCAAATCACAGAATAGCTCTTGATTCTGATCAAAACCCTGGTTTTATTGGTTGGTGGTTTTACATAGAATCAATCGAGATTTGCAAGTCAAAACTCCCTTGACCCTGGCTGGTTAGGCAAATTCAAAATACATCAATCTCAATTAATGCTTTAACGAGCTTGTGTTGAGTGTCCAACTGGATAGGCTCTCCTCCAGATGTTTATTATTGTTTCCTATAAAACTCTCCAACCACAGGGCCATATTTCAAAAGTCGTTCCTATACATAGCCGATCAAATTGAAATTGCCGTTTAACAAGCATACATAGACAAATCATTGATAGCGTCCGGTTTGCAGCCAGAAAGATGTGACAAGCCTTTGACACGCACCTCGTAGGCCTCATGCGTCACTGTGGGGTTGTTCTCAATCTCCCAGAGTCCCTCACTGAAGCCTTTCCTTTTGGTTGGTTTTCCAAACTTCTCCTTGGATTCATCGTAGGGAAACAGATCTTTGGCCCCCAGGAAGGCCCTGGAGTAGACAAACATGACACTGATTATTCTGACCCCACAAGGTTAACCGTCATAAGGGTATCTACACTTCAGTGCAACACCTTCCCTCTTCCGTCAACGTTCACAAAAGAACAACTCCGTACATACATACATACATACATACTTTTTGCATACAAATATCCCCAAAAATATATACATTGACCTTTTTATGTACATGTTTTTAATAACATGAGAATGGTGCAGCCATCGTGACCACGCTTAACTCACGTTTCATGCGTGCCAAAGAAGAACACCTGATACTTGTTGGAGGGTGACTTCACTGCTCCTTCGGGCAACTCGTCAATCTGTGATCCAACAGATAAAAACGTACCGATCCCATATATAAATATGACAGTGAAGTTGTGCCCAAACACATAGTCAATCAGATACAGACACACAACAAGTGTATGCCATACAGAGTTAGTCACTGTTGAGGTTTCCAGCCTCTTTGAAATGGCCATTCATAGATGAGGCCAGTTTGTCAAGTTACACCAGGTAGGGCATGTAATTAGACAACAAAATACAGTAAAGGAGGGAAATGCTAATCATGGAACAAGGACACAATAATCACGGAACAATATTAAGTGTTATGCATGCACGTTTTACTACAACACTAACACTATAATGTGGATCATTGTATTTCCTAAACTGGTCAAATTATTTTAATAGCCTTTCCCCAGTAATCTAAGGGAATGAATGGAGAGAGGGATACACTGTCAACTACTTTCATTTAAGTGGTGCAGTTTACTCAGAACTACTGTACACAAATTTGAAAGTGGCTAGACAAGTAGCGCCCACGCTTAGTCGGCGGCATTATAGTCTAAGGAACGAGTGGACCATAATCATACTCATACAGGTAGACGCTTCCACTCAGTGGGAAATGTGCAGCTTCTGATAAGAACCGCGGGCAGAAGGGCGATTAGAAACTTTCAATTCTACACTGAACATAAACTAAACATGTTTCCAACAGCTGGTGAGCGACGTGGCTCCTTTTCAAAAGCACCACATGACCGTTGCCTCTACCCCCCAGCGAATGAACATACACATTCACGTTAGCGCACATAATGTGAACAACAGCATGTGTACCACGAATGTACCTTTTGTTACGTCAAGAGAGAGCCCGCGCCAGAACAACAGCCTACACGCACAGCCATTGGTAGTTGTAGGCGAGCTCGTGCAGTCTTCCTTAACGGATCCCGATTGACACCAAGTGAAACGGACTTGGGTCCAGGCGGCCCGCAACGTCCACGGCCGCCGGAGACGTTTCATGTTTTATAGTGAGCTAACACAACCGAGCTATGCTAATGGTAGCTAACCCACATGAGGCCTTACATGCATGGGCTATGAAAACTGAACAGCCGCCCGTTGTCATCCAACAAAATAAAAAAAGGAGGAAAACAAAACAATCCTGAATGGTTGCTTGCTTGCTTGCTTACCCTCGCAGGCCAATGTGGATATCCCTTCATTTTGGCGAACACCAGATCACCAGGTTTGTATTCCCTTTGCCTATTCGACCTCGGCATGTTGGAAGGAATACGTGGAGATGTATGAGAGTGGACGGTAATAACGCTTGGTTTGGTATCCTCAAAAAACACCTGCAAATAAACAAACAACGCCGTGGTTTGAAGCAATAATATCAAATGCAAGGAAGGAACAACAAATGTGAAGAAATTATATTTCCGCAGTTTTTGTCCCTTCTTATCGATCTAAACGCTAAGAATAATATTCTATAACCTTTAGCTCGCTTTAAAATGGATTTCGGATGATTTTTTCCCGGTCTCGATCTTCGCTCTCTTGACTGTTTAGGTTTGAAATTGTAACCCGCTTCCCAATTCGTAGACGCACCCACTGGTTTCAGTGGCAATTAATTCCAGCGCCCCTGTTGGTTGCGTACAGTATGCAACTAATGGACCTCCATTGACAAAATGCATTATTCTTGTTTGGGCAAAGCTTGGTAAACGGTTCAGGTATAACCACCAACGAGGCCATTAGAACGACGTATATGTACTCCAAACACCGTCAGTGTGATGTGACATGATGCATTTAAGTTCAAGTAAATAATTTAATAAAAATGCATTTGGAGATGCAGATCCCACTGCACAACTGGGTGGCGGTCGTGAGCTGTAGGGCCTGGAGGTACATTGGGACAACGCTAAGGTCAAAACGAAGAAGTAAACATGCGCGAGAACCTGCGCAACAGTGGATAGTATTCGATTTGGAAAAAAGAGGTATGTTTTGATCCGACGTTGCTATTTTTGGTTGCAGAAACCCAGATATCAATTTATCAGTGAATAGATCCATGTCAGACTATTCCTCATGAAGTGACCCGAAATTAACGTCCTCCAAACGCAGAAGATAAGTGGTATTATCAATCGCGGCCTAGATTGTAACGTTAATCCGACTTTAGATGGACCCCAAGCTCGCTGTGATGGCCTTGTCATAGCCACTACTCATTCTGCATGCTGGTAGTACATTTTTTTTTGTTGTTGTTTCAAGTAAGATACGAAAAACTTTGGCAGCCAAGCAAAAAACGCAAGTAAACGTTAGTAGGAGTGGTTGAAGATTAAACAAATTAGTTATACATGTCCGCTAGGTGCCCCAGCATCACAAATAACATCAGCCAACATGTCTTTAGTTGCCTATGCAAGCAGTGACGATAGTGATTCCGAAGAAACTTCTACTAGTGTTGCACCGGAGAGCAAACCGAGTAGAGGGCTATTTTCAGTTTTACCAGCACCTAAAAAGGCAACGTCAAGTGCACTTCGAAGTGAAGAGCCAAGCAGGCAGGCAAAGTCCAGCATCTCATCCAGGGCCACTTCAGTCCAGGATGGCCCCGATTCGCAGCCTCAAAAGGGGGGCTTACTTTTCGACTTGCCCAAACCGAAGAAACGTACAGAGCCTGTCAAAATTACTATACCGAAGATCCAAAGAGAAAATGTAAGTTAACGAAATCTAAGCTTCAATTTCTGCTTCATCAAACGGCATCAACCTAATAATATAACCACCGGTATTAATATGCTTCTAAATGTGTCTAGTCGGATTCCGATGACGACGAACCAAAAAGGAAAAGGTTATCACAACCACAGGTAATGAAACGACTCCCACTTGGCATGGAAGTAATCTTGAAGATGCAGTGTATACATGTTATGTTACCTAAAGATGTTAAAACCTACTTCTATATTTGGGGATTTAATTTAGAGACATGCAACATCAATCATGCTCCTCAAAATGATGTAAGGTAATCTATGAGCAAATGCTATCTGTTAGTATAATCTAGTACACCATTTAATTTCATTTGCAAACCTTTCCCTCCAAACAGGGGTCTGGCACAGGCCTTTCCTCTCTCTTGCCTCAGCCCAGGAACATGAGCGTGAAGGCGATGAACAGACCGCTGATACCTTACACACTCACCAAGGCTGCGGAGCCTAAAGGTCTGAAGGCTGCAGCGCTGGCTAAGGGCTTTGGCTCCAGCGCCTCTCCATCGGCTATCAAGGCTGCTGCTAAGTCCGCGGCCCTGCAGCTCGCCAGGCAAATAGCCGCCGAGGACCATGACGAGGAGGATGTGGCCCCAGAAAACTACTTCTCCCTCGGGGAGAGTACGGTGTCGCTCCCCGTCGCAGCGGCCCCCATCCCAGACCTCGAATCCCGGGCCCCTATGGTTACCCTTCCCTTCGTGCCCAGTGTCGACGAAGACGGTCAATCGGACGCCCCGCTGGACTTTGGCTCCGGCCAAGAGGGGCCTGGGGCCTGGAGCGGCCACCCCCCAGAGTACCCACAGCCATCAACGGATCCTGGAGCTCCGGTATGAAGAACTGTAGAATGCCTGCTGTACATGTCTGAGCTGATCTCCGATCTAAACTAAATGGGAACCTTTCTTACTTTCTGAATGTTTCCACATGGGACAGGGTTTTTATAACCAGCCGTACTACCCAGAAGCAAACCCGGAACAAGCTGATGATGACGAGGATGATGATGAGCCGGGATCCTCGGAAATGTTTGATGAGGAGGCAGTAAGCGCAACCTTTCTCCATTGTTTTGGTTTTGGTTTCTCTTGCATTAATGTACTTTTATACCCTTATTGAAAGACTCTATCGAGTTGTAACTGTCTATTTCAGAAGGGTAATGCTTATTTAAGCCTCCTTTTTTAGTTTTTTCCTTTTCAAATCTTTTTCCCGCGACAGTTCATGAGGCTCCAGGGGAAACGCAACCGGGGCAAAGAGGAAATAAAGTTTCTGGAGATTAAAGGCGATGACCAGTTGAGTGGCAACCAGCAGTGGATGACCAAGAACGTTAGTGAGGAAAAACAAGAGCGCAAGTCCTTCAGCAAGGTGAGTTGTGACGCCAACACATGCTCATCTTCCACCAACATCAGCCTGCACTGGAGCTTTTGATAGATGAATCACAAATTAATGATATTTGATTTAATATTGATTACTTGTAGAAGACTTTATGTCATAACATTTTCTTTGTTGGATTTAGTAGTCGGGACATGAGGGCAACTTCTTCTTTTTTAAAGGAGCTTTAATGTATGCAATTTCAGGAAATGTAATGGAGGGGATTGTTATGAGGTCAGAGTAGATAATTCAGTTTTGTACATATTTTATAAAAAGGAAATTGTTGAGAATGCAATGCACAACGCCTCAACCGCACAAGTCATCCAAATGTATCGCATCCACTACTGCAGGAACATGTTAATCGAACAGGCCGATATAAAATTTACTATAGAATCGCCATTGCATGTCAGTAAGCCCAGCTATAACAACATCTAATATCACAATTCTCCTAACCCAATGTCCAAATAGAAACAAATGATACAATCCATTATTTTAAAAAGTGATAGGGGCAAAAATCGGCCACTCTCAAAAGTGGTGAGAACATGTCCCCAGTGTAGACGTCAGCTGAAAACGAGTCACCATTTTTGCAGGGTTTAAATGCTGTAAGGTTTTGTTTTGCTATTGTTTGTGTCAAACATGATTATCAGTTCTAAATGTGTAATTGTTGTCTTATTTGTTTATCTCATCTTATTGACTGTGCATTTAATTCGTTCATTTGTTTTCAGAAAAAGGGAGACCAACCTACAGGACAGCAGAGACGAAAGCACCAGATTACATATCTTATTCACCAGGTAAGTCCTTCTGCGCTGCTATTGCTACTGCTGCCACCTTTGAGAGGGATATGTATGTATGATGGATGGATGGATGGATGGATAGATAGATAGATAAATAGCATTGTCAAGATGTCAAATTGTCAAGATGCAAACCAATTATTGGTGCTGTTTTAAAAAAGATAAGAGAGTGAAATCACTTCGGTATACAGACAGGCGTAAAATTAGGAATTTAAGTATTTATGTAACAATTGCAATAAATCTGTTCTAAAGTCATTCGTTTTTATATTCTGAAGATTTTTTTGGAGATTTTTCCTTAGAATCAATTTGACAGTACTAAATCTTAACCTTTTGAATCCTAACCTCCTGTCTCTTATCTGTAGGCAAAGGAACGGGAGCTGGAATTGAAGAACAACTGGGCCGAAAACAAGCTAACGCGCCGGCAGACCCAGGCAAAATATGGCTTCTAAGCAGCTGTATTCTTGACAACCTTGGGCCTGCCGAAGCATTTTTGGCAGAAGCATTGACCGTAGATATAAAGCTTTCCAGTGTTTTTTCACCCAAGCCAAGGCGTTCTTCAACCGTTGCTTGGGATGAAATATTTTTCTCATAAAACAGACCTCTCCATTTTTTCCCCCCTTTTGTCCATCGTGTTTAAAATTGTTCATATTGGGATTTTTTGTTTGTTAACTGTATTCTAACATAATGTTAGGCTCTTGCATTTCAGCAAAAGCTGTCCTGTGTCTACCCCTTAACAGCTTCTGATAAGAGCCTAAACATATTTCCTAAGATTAAACAAGTGCTTCATAACTATTCCTCTAGCCAGTAAATGCTAATGTGACACCCTCACCCTAACCCATTCAATTTCCATGAGGTAGTTTAGAATATATCTTTATTATATTTATCATCTACCATTGATCATGCTCTGATTTAGCCCACTTCAACTCATCCCATAGCATTAGTGACATGTTGCATCTTCACCCTAAATTGGTATTAACGTAATAAAGATTATTTTTGCAGGGCATTTTCTTTCCTTTGACTCCCATTTACCACTTAAGACACTGACTACTCAATTGTCACATTTGAGCAAAGCAGTATGGGATTTCTGTGCTGATGTTATCATCTCAATGACTTTGGGGCCAGCTTTTATAAACAAACTCAAAAGTTTTGATGAAATTAATAATTTTATAATTGTCAAACCTTAATGTACAAGAACAATATATATAAAGTTATAAACAAACAAGTCACACAGACCAATGCTGGAACTGGAATACTTTTGAATCTGTCTGAGCATGTGAAAGTATACCGGTAATCATTTTCTAACCGAATGCCAGTATTTACCCGTTTTACATTTGTGATGCAGCCACTAAGTGGCAATAGAACTGCATGTCCATCTTTACGTTGACAAGGAAATTAGAGAATAAAGATAGCTAGGGGCCCGAAGAGTTTTATTTTGTGGTATTCTTTGGTGAGGGGAGACCAAAAGACTTGCTATGAGTTCATAAAGGTAATACTCAAGGCCTTTGGTTTTGAATTTGTAAGTATTTTTATTCCTGAAAATTATCAGCCAAGTGAAGAGATTTCTTGGCGATGATTGCAGACATGTTGGGTATAAACTATAAAAAAAATCAAAAAGACACTAAATTGATCTTGCATTCTTTATTCACATCGATGTCCCCAGATCATGATCCATTATTTTTCTATTAACATGATAATCCTTTCTTTAAGTGGACTTTTAATTCACAGTCCATCTTTTGGGTGGTTTTCCGTTGGTGGTCCTGCCTTGTCTTCAGAAGGCGAGGTCCCTGGAGGGGCAGGAGACTCCACATCAGGAGAGGTCCCAACGTCAGAAGCTTCCAACGCTGAAGCGGCTGTTTCAGAACTAGCCTCCATTGTAATAGAAACGGCATTTTCTTGCCTCAACCTTTTCTGCTCCCTTGCAGATGGGTCCTCGTAGGGCAGAACCGACATTGGGATACGCACAGTGTCTATTCCATTCACCTGAAAAGGAAGAAAAAAAAAAACGTCTTTTGATCCCAGTTTATTTTTGATCCAACTATTGGACTATACTATGACCAGCATCCTCTAATGAAACAAGAATTATGAGCACATTTATAATAAAAAACAAAATCAGACATGCATACAACTTGTTGTCTACACACTATAATGTAGTATTGAGTAAGGTTGTTAAAAGATCCCCGAGATATGTCTTACCGTAACCTCACACCAGTATTCTCCTACATCCATGATTGGCTCCTCTGGAAGTGTCAACGCATGAAGTGGCACAATAACTCCCAACTGAGTAGAGAGGTCACAATTTTGAATAATCCAGCAATTAAAGAAATATATTTGGTCTAATATCACCCTGAAAATAAATCAGAAATACCTTCCGGGCAAATTGCCTGCAGGCAATCTCTTTGGTGAGTGCATACTCATTCGAGGGCCATTTATTAATCTTCAACTGTGAAGATTTCAGGAGGTCCACAGTCTGTAAATAAATAAAAAATACTTTTAAAAGGTCCCATGGCATGAACATTTCCCTTTCTGAGGTTTTATAACATTAATATGGGTTCCCCTAGCCTACCTATGCTCCCCCAGTAGCTAGAAATTTCATTGGCTGTAAAATGGTCATTAGGCATTATGATCCGCCGAAGCTCAGAAGCGTCGTTTTGGAATTTTCCCCGTATGTCGTCATAAGGGAAGATGCCACCTCCCCTTTCTCTGCCTTGCCAGCCCCGAGAATTTGGCCCGCCAACGAGACAATGAGCTACGACTGTGCGAGCGCCACATGTGTGTGTGTGTGATTACTAGGGCTGTAACGATACGCGTATCAAACCGAAAATCGCGATACTCAAAGCCACGAACCTGTCTCGCGGTGTGAGAAGGCAGAAGCGCGATATGCCCTTTCTAACTCTTCGGTCAAATTGTCCGATTGAAATTTGCTAATAATTTGTCTGAATAATAGTCTGCTGACAGCGCCCCCTCCTATCGATGCCGTAAATATGTGACGAGATGCCCTCTCTGTGATCACAGCTCTCCGTGGCTACGGAGGATTGCATTTCTCCACAGCCGTCGAAGTCCTCATACGCGATATGAACGACATTTATCCAGAGTGGGCCAAGCGCGAAAAAAATTGCCTGTGTGATCCTGTCTCTATTGTTTTGTGTGATTTGACTGGCAGTTTGTCTGCTTATAGGTCGGAATGAAGCGGCCACCGATTATTGACAGGATGGGTACTTTATTCTACCGGACTCGTTCGCTTCTTCACTAGACACACGCGCTACCGCTCGCTCTCCTCGCTCGTCCACTCACTCGCTGACGTCACTCACACACGCATACGCACACTGCCATTCTCCCGCACACACATATGCTACTCGTAACACTATGCCTCGTTATTGCGACGTTCATGTTTTTCCTCATCTATTGAAAGTTAGGCTATTAAACATGTTGCATTCTATACGGCCTGATTATGTCATTATTTAAGCTACATAGCCTAATAAGAAGCGCTAATAAGGATATTTGAATAAACCAACCAAACAGTTAAAGGGGCCCTATTATGCCTACCAGCAAAAAGCATCCTCCAACTGCAATCTTTGGTTATTTCTTTATTAATTTAGCTATACTTTAATAGTATTCTTTCGGTTCAAATCTGTTCAGTGTTCCAAATTATTTGTTATTAAATGTTACATTAAGATAATTGGTATTTAAGTGTTTAAATAAAATGCTTTTTAAATTTAAAAGAATCGTGGGATGTATCGAACCGTGGGTCAAAAATCGTGATACAAACCGAATCGTGAATTTGTGTATCGTTACAGCCCTAGTGATTACACACACTGTAACGTAAAGAAGTACACTTCTTTGTTATTTGGATAACTGTTCTGCTGTTGATGTTATGGGGCATACCACGTTGGTTCTTTGACGTCTCTGGTACTTCCTCAACGAGACTGTAGTTGGGGTTAGAATTGGGGGAAAGGAACTTTGGCTTTGACTCCCTGAAGTACATGGACTGCGACATGGAGGAGAAAGGGATTGTTGCCCCCGAGGGACCCCCGCCTCGGCACTGCCCGCTGCCTGCTGCCGAGGAGGTGGTCCCTCCGCAGCAGGCAGCGGTCGTTTGAGACAGGCAGCAGTCGTTTGAGATTCATAATATCGTCTGGAGGCGCACACAGCTTTTGGCCGTGATAATATATATCATATGATATAGATATCTATGTATAATATGACATTATTTAGATATAGAGCTCCAGGAATCCCGTCGGAGCACCCGGAGTGCTAGAATATTTACAGAACACGGCCAAAGGCTATGTGCGCCTCGCCATTGCGATACATCGACTGTAAACAGAGCACATGGTACCGTGGCCCAAGCTGCTCAGGGCCACACCCCCACCCTCCTCTTTGACCCCCCTCTCTCCTCATTTGCATTAAAGCTACAGACACCGAAACGGCGCGTTTAGGGAAAGTGCAACTCAATGTGCGACTGGCTCGTAGTGGCTGTAATTCTGTACCACGGCTGAATTTCGGGAACGTCTACAAATGGTGTGTTAGGGGCCCACTAATATCTATATTAAAGCTTAAGGCAAACGAAAAAACAATGAAGGGATATATGAAAAAGGAAGTAAAACACTTACAAGTTGTCCTGTGCGTGTTTGGATTCTATCCTCTGGCTTCCCTTCATGCAAAAGCTGTTGATGAAAGATGTTTGAATAAGTTAGGGCATATTATAACGTAAACAGGTTCAAATAACCCATTGTCATTTTACCAAGTGATTTGAAGCAAGACGAAACGCATACCCGTATCTCCTCGGCGAACATCTGTTTGTTTTCTGGTGATGAATAAACCGCGAGACCTTGAGCCAGCAGTTTATTTCTGCCAACAGATTTTTTCACACACACTGTGTCTCCTCGCCCCCCAAGCTCTGTGAAAAACAAGCACATCGACCATTAACGTCCTTATTGAAAGTTCCTGATAAAATGAGTAACCAGACACATGATCGGCAGCATTTGGGATACTGACTTTCAACCGTTTGTGTCAGAATCAGCTCCATGTTCTTCTCTTTCGGCACTAGTTTGGTGTCCTCCACTAATCTGTAAATCCTGTGTCTTCGTGGATGGAGTCTGGGGGCCCGACCTACTTTTGCCAGCGGGACTTGCCACCAACGCTCCACCACAACTGTACTCTATGGGAAAGTATGCATGTACATACAATATACTGTTAACAATGCACACTTAGTTATTATAAACGTGGTACAAGCAACCATCACAAGCATTGAGCCCAAGTGGGGACTAGAACGCGTACAGATATTTGTTGACCATTTGGCAGTGCATACACTTGTGCATTAACTTGCTTCAGCCATTTCTGTGCACCATATTTAAGGATCGGTCAGTTATCAAGCAATGCACGAACCTTGCATGGTGTCTGGGAGAAACACCTGAAATGAGACGTCACTACCTCCTGAAGGACACGGCGGCTGGATCCCCACATGCTTACAAGCCAAGACCCGGCCACGTTCACAAATTAATATAAAGAAACCACTTGGGACTAGATACAATTTTGGCAACGACGCTCTTGAAGGTTATGTAGTTATATGTCTTAATCACAATGCTAGCGTTCCGTATAAAAAAAAAACAATGCGACTTTACAGACCGCTGACAGTAATACGACGACATAAGGCGCGAGTATAGAAGAAGGACCCTTAACTCGAACAGGCAACTTTGCAAGTGCCTGAAACAATTAAATATTATGTATTTCCAAATACTCATAATTGACACTAATGGTTTATAAATATATAGGATAAATAAATGTAAGCCAATTTATTTATTGATTTAATGTTTTGTTTGTTCAATTTATTTATTAACAGACACACACGCACGCACGCACGCACACACACACACACACACACACACACACACACACACACACACACACACACACACACACACACACACACACACACACACACACACAAAGCTATCCCAAAATTAATGTACAGCCATTTGTCACAATAGAATGAGAATTTGTTCCGCCATACGAATCATTATTCTTGCGAGACAAACCACGCCCCCTGGTGCCAGCGTCCAAGCAGTTCAGCAGAAGGAGGCATCCGCCGTATAATAACGTCACAATCACAAGAAGCCAGCATAGGTTGGTGAGGTAGAAAGCAAAATGGTAGACATTCTTTTGGCAGTATCCGTCCACGGCGTCTGAGTAGCTGGGGGGGTAAATAGAATAGACCCACAGGGTGCCTATAGAGGGACAGAGACATGCAGCTTTCGTAAGGATGGAGGATGATAGTGTGTGCACTCACTTCGTCCGTTGATTTATAAATTGGTCTTTGATTTATGCTTTCCAGAGTTAGCTGTGCTAGATCATCCAGTATATGAATAATAAATAGATTGCTAAGTGGGATTTAATGGTCCCTAATTCCTAATTAGGGACCATTAAACCTCAGGTTTGTGACCTCATCTCTTATTACCAATAGCAACCAATCCTCTGATCCTCTCACCTGCCACAAACCAACAGGCGGTAAAGATGTGCAGAAGGCTGATGCAGGCGGAGGTCAGGATGCTGACCACACCCTGCTTCCTTGAGCTTTGGACGTAGCTTAGGGCCAGCAAGAGAAGACTGCTGACCCCCAGCACCATCAGGTAGATGGGGATGTAGGGCTGGGCAGGACAGCTGTTTAAATGGATGGTCCCTGAATGAGTATTGGGAGATATCAGAACATTATTATTATCACAAAGAGGATTCTAATAGGGCTGAACTAGTTGATGATTTGTTTTATGGTCAATTCAAATCTAATAAATACCCTCCCACATTTCTCTCAATAAACGACAGAAAATGGCCTCTCTACTCCTTTGCCCTCATTACAAAATCATTATTTTTTTTTTTCATTATTTCATGAATCGTTGAGTCGAAGTAAAAGAGCTGAAATAATTTCAAATATCTATTACCATTTACTAGTATCACCCCAAAGTGATTTACTGACCGTCTAAATTTTAAAAGTTTGCTTTTTCTAATCATAAATCAAAAGTTTGTAATTTTTCAATTCAGCACAAGGAACCTACCCAGTCCAATGGCGAAGACCATTATCATCCATATAATGACATTCAGTACAACTGCATAAAGGAGGCAGAGAAGAAGGTGTTCAAGGACGTGCACAACATCGAAGGCATACTGTTCAACAGAGAAGTCTAGACAAACATGAGCAAGTTGCGGAAGAGTACACCGACCTATCACTGAAAGCAACAGAGGACCTTGGGGCTTGCTCTCCATGTTCTGTACTTCACACCTGTTGAGGAGGGAGAATGAAGCGTGAGATTTATCATTAGAATGACTCCAAAAGAGTAAATACAATTTGATAATCCTACAGTGCGTACTTTCTCCGGAACTCCTCGTCTTTATGCAGTGTGCAGAGAGAATTAAGGGGCTCTCTGTCGAAAACAGGATGTTAAGACATTTCCCCTAATGATAAGTAATTTCAACATCTCCTAGAACTATAATACAGCATGACTTTGTGTATTTTTGTGTGAGTGTACGTTAGGGCTGTAACGATACACAAATTCACGATTCGGTTTGTATCACGATTTTTGACCCACGGTTCGATACATCCCACGATTCTTTTAAATTTAAAAAGCATTTTATTTGAACACTTAAATACCAATTATCTTAATGTAACATTTAATAACAAATAATTTGGAACACTGAACAGATTTGAACCGAAAGAATACTATTAAAGTATAGCTAAATTAATAAAGAAATAACCAAAGATTGCAGTTGGAGGATGCTTTTTGCTGGTAGGCATAATAGGGCCCCTTTAACTGTTTGGTTGGTTTATTCAAATATCCTTATTAGCGCTTCTTATTAGGCTATGTAGCTTAAATAATGACATAATCAGGCCGTATAGAATGCAACATGTTTAATAGCCTAACTTTCAATAGATGAGGAAAAACATGAACGTCGCAATAACGAGGCATAGTGTTACGAGTAGCAGGTGACCTTGGGTGTCTTGAAAGGCGCCTCTAAATGAAATGTATTATTATTATTATATGTGTGTGCGGGAGAATGGCAGTGTGCGTATGCGTGTGTGAGTGACGTCAGCGAGTGAGTGGACGAGCGAGGAGAGCGAGCGGTAGCGCGTGTGTCTAGTGAAGAAGCGAACGAGTCCGGTAGAATAAAGTACCCATCCTGTCAATAATCGGTGGCCGCTTCATTCCGACCTATAAGCAGACAAACTGCCAGTCAAATCACACAAAACAATAGAGACAGGATCACACAGGCAATTTTTTTCGCGCTTGGCCCACTCTGGATAAATGTCGTTCATATCGCGTATGAGGACTTCGACGGCTGTGGAGAAATGCAATCCTCCGTAGCCACGGAGAGCTGTGATCACAGAGAGGGCATCTCGTCACATATTTACGGCATCGATAGGAGGGGGCGCTGTCAGCAGACTATTATTCAGACAAATTATTAGCAAATTTCAATCGGACAATTTGACCGAAGAGTTAGAAAGGGCATATCGCGCTTCTGCCTTCTCACACCGCGAGACAGGTTCGTGGCTTTGAGTATCGCGATTTTCGGTTTGATACGCGTATCGTTACAGCCCTAGTGTACGTGTGTGTGGGCACGTGTGTGTGCGTGAATTTCATAGTTTTCATATTTTCTGAAAAGTGTAAAAAAAAACATAAATAATGACACAACCTAACCTAATATTTATATATATTTAGTTTTTATTTTATTTTATTCAGTTGTTATATTCAGAGTCTTAAATGTTAGATAACATGGACTCATACAAATATACAGTTGAATCAGAATTTCCTGATATATTTCATAGGCCATCTCAAAGTTGCATTCAAATCTTGGATGTGTTGGAGGCCATGTTGTCAGGCTTCAGTTGAAGTCAATAATCATTTGAATAATGGGGGCTGCTGGGTAGTCCATGATGATGACTCCAAAGCGGTGGTCCTTCCCCGTTTTGCCAGTCAAGTAGTCGTACAGTTGGGCATTGATGCGCTGGGCCACGGCACTTGGGTAGGCGAAGACCCCAGTCCCACTAGTGTAGGTGAGAAACATCTGGGCCATGTTTCCTACTGGGGCCAATTCCAGATGTTTGTGAACACTCTGCCACTTCTTCGGCACTTGCAGTAAGGAGGGTACCTATAAAGGGGGCAAGGGACTAGAATGAGGGATGAAGGGTGACTAGTGAGGGTAAAGGGGGATTAAAGCGAAACAAAGAACAAAATGAAACTGCGTGGACACCTCACTTAAAACATACGTGATTGCAGTGGCTTCTTTTTAATTAATGACAAATTGGTTCCACCTTGGTAGAAATCATATGAGCCCATCAGATAGTATTTCATACCTTCCAGTCATCAGCTATGTCAAGGGAACCATAGCGCATTCCCAGGTCCGGTCCATGGAAGTCTTGCAGGATGATGAGCTTCCCCCGGGCCTGCCCCATGGTTGGCATGAGCCGGCTGTGCCACAGCATGTCCCAGCTGGCGTAGCGGTGGACGTAGCTCACCACGGCACCGTAGATGTCGTACGTCTCGCTCAACTCCTCCTTCACACGCATCAGCACGGTCTCGCTGGGATACTCGTCCAGGAAGTCCACCACGCCCTGCAGGACATGGCCGAAGTGGGCCCTCTGGTAGGACACGCCGTGGTGGATGGTGAGGTTCCCCTTCACGTGGCGCACGCGCACATCCAGGAAGCGCACACCGGCACGGAGCTGGGACCCAAGGCTCCAGGACTGGCATTCGGCGAGAGCGCCTCCAAACACAGCCATGGTGTTGTGGGTGCCCGGCATGGTGACCTCGGAGAGGAGTGAGCTGTCGGGGAGGCCGGACATCCAGGAAGGGTTGAGGAACTCTGGGTGGGGCGTGTCATCGTAGACGGGTCCTTGGATGGCACCACCAGTCGGCCAGACGACTCTGATCAATTGAAGAAATTAGTTTTTTTTTTTGTTTTTTTTTGGAGAATGCAAAAGCTTTTACTTCTTGCTTTCATTGTTTATTCCCCCAGATTTAAATCAAAGAAGCTTATCTTGTTTGAATTTTACTCTCATGAAATGTACTTTCTTAAGTTTGTAAAACAGGAACATTAACCTATAAAATACACTATATCATTCTATAGCATAAGCTAGCACCAATCTAACGACAAGCAACTCTACTCACTATTGGTTTAAAACAAGTATTAACTATTATAACCTTACTCACCCGGCAATGAGAAACAGCTGTATTAGTGTCTGATACATTTCTGCAGAACCTGGTATGACGCCTGTAATCAGGTCTAGATTTCCAGCATCTGTACTCCAGAACAAAAAGTCTGGTTAACATTGACTTGACCTGGGGTTAAAGCCACTAGTTATCAACAGAAATGAAAAGAATAAATTATTCATGAACCCACTCATTGTACTTTTAACAATCTTGTTTTCTCTAAAACTATTATACATTTACATAACGTCCACAGGCCATAAAAGTAAAAACACGAAAATAAATAAAGCACAGCAGCTCATAAGCAAATTCAGGTCAGGCTGGACTCGGCTCATCCCTCTCGGTGCATTTCAATAGAAGGCTTAACCTTTCTAATCCCCCCAAAGATTAAACCCAAAACATATGTTTGCGACGTTGCCTTTAGCTTTCGGAGTGTTCTTTACCTGATACCAAATAACTGAAGAGTTCAGGCGACCAGGCAGTCGTAAGAATGAAGGTGGACAGACAAGGTAGCAACAGATGGACAGAGAGAGCGAGTGGTTACAGCCTAACAGACAGAGGAAGGGAACCGACCAGAGATTATACTGTATACTCTGTAGCACATGGAGGACCCGCTGGGTTGTGACGTGTACGTTTGGTTGGGGCACGTGTGTTTGTGTGTGTTTGTGTGTGAGTGGATTCTTAGTGTGTGTGTGTGTGTGTGTGTGTGTGTGTGTGGTTTCTGAATGTGAGTGTGTGTGTGTGAGTGTGAGTGTGGTTTCTGAATGTTCTGAAGATTGGGGGGATTTTAATTTGATTGCATTCGATATATCTTGATTGCATTGTTTATTTCAATGGCATAGCAAACAGACAATAACGTCCAACAAACTGTCCTTATCGTTATGAATAATATGCTGGTGACCAAATACCAAGGGGTGAAAGGTCAAATACCATTGAAGATGTATAAGGCCTGGAAAGTTCCCCAGGTGATCCCTTTCCCATCAATTATCTTATCAGGA
This sequence comes from Gadus macrocephalus, assembly GCF_031168955.1. NCBI lineage: Eukaryota > Metazoa > Chordata > Actinopteri > Gadiformes > Gadidae > Gadus > Gadus macrocephalus. The sequence continues at coordinate 9,331,578 of NC_082403.1, forward strand.
AGAGAAAGATAAACATTACATGATGTTGTATTGATCTTATTACGCATACAGTCCTATTAATTCTAAAGTTAACACTACTTGAGTTGATTTGAGGTTAATATTGTATAATATCTTTCTGCTGTCTCTGAATATGATCGTTAACTTTTACGATTATATTCACAGACAGCAGAAACATATTTGATTGGGTTTTATCAATTTGTAATTTGTTGTGTAAATTGTAATTTTTCACCATTACTACCACAATTCTGAGACATTCGCTAATCTACACTATGTCTGTTATAGAAACTTGGTCATGCAGCATTTGAGTAGTGCTCCACCATCTTATTCTGAATCATCAATTTTGGAGAGTCTGTTAAATGACTAAATATTGATTCAAATTCAATTGCAAGCCAGTATTTAAGTGCACGTGTGCAGTGTGTAAATGGGAGTGCACTGGGAGTGCAGGTGTGGGTAGGCTTATGTTGTTGGAAGCCTCTGCAGATGTTTTCCCACTTTCACTCCCAAGAAGGCAATCACTTCAACGCAACCTTATCTGAAGTGCTATATTAATCTCGACATTGTTTTATTTTTTTTACATTTCAGCAATATGGTTATTTCAACAGGTTGGTTTTAGCACTGCAAGTGGAACCATCGTCATTTCAGTATAGAACATTTCAAGTTTTTCCTGAACCATATTAGATTAAATTAGGATGTGGAAGTTCTGTAAACAAGTGCATAAAGTTAGAAAAAGTGCAAACTAGTTTTATATTATTTATTTGTATTTCAGTATGTTTGTCGGAAATTATGATTATAGGTTAATGGTTTCGTATCAGAATTTGATAATTTGTAAAATGTTATATTTGGACCCTTATACGTTTTGCATATAAATAAATCCCAAAAAATTATGATAATAAAAAAACAACTGAACCGCCTCTTATCGATGCATGCAAAGGTCCTGAGGAAAATCAATTTGTAATAAAAAATAAATAAATAACTTTTGCACCTTGTTTATTGCTTATTCTAAAATGATTCACATTTACAACCAATAATGGCGACATTTCTAATGAACTGTATTCCTCTGCTGTTGAAAATGTTGCTGTGGAACTTCCTAAATTGTCCGCATTGACCATCCATTGTTTCTGTACTGCGCACATGGACCTATTCTGCTCTCCGTCACATAGGAGCATGCACCGGATCAACACACAGCTGACGACAGGAACTAGTCACTTTTGCCAGATTCATGATTCACTGCAGGATAAACCAGGTTTACAATGTTGAGTCATGCTCTTATTGGCTTTTCTATTCGTATTATAAATAAGATACTTTCATTGCGTATTTTCTTTTAACCAACACGGACTAGGAGGGTTTGGCTATGATCAAAACAACCAAAACGATTTGCCCTGCCCCGCCCTGCCCTCAGCTGGTGTTTCTAAAACCGAAGCGGACCGTGGTGTTTAACCAACAATAAGCGCTCCCTTTCGTAGACGACCTTCCTCGCTAGCAAATCAACGCTCGTCAAATACAAACCACTTCCCCGTTCCTATGCCCGTATTTGGAACAGAGGGGCTGTCCTCATTTGACTAAAGAGGAAAATGGTGGAAGGAGAGGTCTCACATCCATGTAGACAGAATAACCTCAATTGTTTACTCTCAGGTAAGTCAACGTATATAGTATCAGTCAGTTAGCGTGTGTTCGACGAGAGCATTTAACATTCTGCGTTACAGTTGATTGTGATTGAACGTGGTTTGAACATGGTTTGAACAGATGAAAGAGAAAGGAAGTCCAATGGTTGATTGTTGTATTGTTAAGAATCAGGGAATTACATCAGTCTCATCAAAACACATAATTGCACTGCTATGTGACTATATTTAATAATTCCATGTGGATATGTCTATGAAAGGTGAAATCCAACACATAAAAATATGTATTTATCCATCACGTTACTGTAAAGACTAGGCCTAAGACACACCCACTAACAATTCTTCTTTTAGTTATGGTTCCAGTGAAGCAGGATATGATACTGGTGATTAAGATCATGGAAATGAATTGACACAAAGGGTTTCATTCCATGTTAGTGGGTGTGATCATAATCTTGTCTCGTAAAATAAAGTGCCACTGCTACTTAGGGACATTTACAATTATTAATAACATGGTCATATTTCAAAGAGATGACTAATTCCATGGAATAAAAAATTGACAACTGTGTGTTAGCCCAAACATTTGATTTATGTTGCGGGAAATTAAGACGTAAGTGGAGAAGTGGCCATATGGTGGACTTACAGGCTCCTCTTACATACATGTTGATGGCGCTGCACATTGAGAGCCACCCCACCCACCATCTGAGCTCGGGTTCCCTTGGTTACCCACTGACGCTAACGCAGCAATGACAACAAACATTTAACCAAGCCCCTCGGATCTTACTCATTGCTCTGTTAAAAGACACCTTTCACACGAACCTAGGCTATTATAACTGATGATAATATCATATATGTTTTTAATAATAACTCTAGGACCTATTGGGTCTAATTAGTGAAGCTCCAGCTTGACGCTCCAGCTCCGTGTTTCCCCTCGGCACATACCTTGTCCAATATCCACAAAAAGAATCCAAGGGACCACGACGTGAAGTTTGAAAGGTTTACTTCTCAAAGGCAAAATACAAAAATCCTTTTCCACAACATGAAAATATATTAAAATGAGAGCGAGAGAGGGGAGGGAGAGAGAGGATAAAAAACTGTCTGGATCCACGCTTGTTAAGCCTGACTGTCTGTCACACGTCGTTAACACAATAAAGTTTCCCCTCACACAAAATAAAGTAATTGAATGTGCGCATGCACCAAAAATAATGCAATTGAATTTCAAAATAAATTTCTGTGTAGGCCTGTTCCGGATTACCACACTTGACTATTATATTATTCACTCATGAAAATCCAAACATTATCATGAATTATTAACTTAAAATAACGAATAGGCATTGAGGCTCCTACAATGATAAAAAGATCAAGATGGACTTTAATGTTGGATAAAACCACTGTGTTTCTGTTTTTCTGGGTTTCCATCTACAGTCTCCACACCACATTTCTAGATCTCAAACTACAGAACAGCCGCCCGGCCGTGAAGCAGGAGCCATGGCAGACGGAGCTCAGGTGAAGAAGACGGTGGTCAAGGTGCTGTGCTGCGTGGAGAAGGTCACGTCCTTCGCCTCCTCCGTCGACCCCATCTGCGGCATCATCTCCCCCCTGGTGGGGCTGCTGCGCAAGGGCCTCCAGGAGGACGAGGCCAACGTCCTGGACAAGGACTTCCAGGCGCTGCACTGCAAGATGGAGGACATCTCGGCCAAGAACCGGCAGTGCCTGCAGAAGATCCGGATCGACGAGGTCAACGAAACCTACGGCAAGTATGAGGAGTTCATCAAGCACCAGTACGCTGCCTTCGGCAACATGGTGGCCCGGGTGAAGAAAGACCCGGACGCCGCCGACCTCCACATGAGCACCTTCGAGAGGATCTACGAGCGGGACAAGGCGGACATGAGCCTGGACGTCTACTACCGTGGTGTGATGGGGAAGGGCTCCGTGTTCGGCCGGCCCCTCCTGCTGGTGTACTTGGAGCACTGCGGACGCAACCGCACCGTGATGGAGCACCGCTGCTCCCACCTGCGCCTCCTCTTCCACATGGGCCTCATCGCGCTCATGGCCTACACGGCGGTGACGGAGGACGACGAGGAGGAGGTGGCCCAGAAGTGGGCCAAGAGAGTGCAGGAGATCCAGAGCAAGATGGAGGAGGTGCTGAGTCATTGCCAGGAGGAGAGCCAACCCTAGGTTCTGGGCGGGGAGGTCTGAGGGGAGATGGGAGATTGGTGGTGGGAGGGTGGGAGGTTGGGAGGGAGGAGGGGTGGGGGGAGGGATACGATATTGTCCATGTCAATATGGAAGCACTTCAGGTGGGGTGGGGTCACTTTACTCCCTGAATCCAATCTCGACCAATCCAAAGATATTTAATCATGCCGGGAATATTTTAGAGATTTATTTGAATCGTCAGGATGCCTGCCATATATTCTAATGTTTTTATTATTTTGGTTGACACATCGATGCTGTGTGAGATATTTTGTTTAAATGGAGACCATGCTTTTGTGTATTAGCTGCCTGAATAAATGCTGCTGTTATGCGTCAAATGTTTCTTTTTAAAAGGTTTTTTACTTTTATGCTTTGATATTCTTTAATCATTGGGGGAGATGGGATAAAATAACGTACAAAATACCTAAAACATTTGCGCTATAAAAAGTCTACTATCAGTCAGTCATCATAAATTGGCCTAGTGTGGGTACACCGGAAACGTACTCTGTTTTTCATGCTTCAAGGCACTAACCCTGAATAGATATATTCAGGGTTACAAGTAAGCTAAACAAAGGTAATTCTAAACATTTTACAATTTACAGATATAGATATAGTTGTTGCAAAACTGCAGAGAGCAAAGATTCTGGAATGAATATGGAATGATTAACAGGTTTTTGTTATATGCATGAGGTAGATGGAAATGACAGTTTATGCAATAACATAAAAGGCCAACAGCAGTGGATGGCAACTGACGGCCCGCGGGCCATAACTGGCCTGCCTGACATAATATCTGGTCCGCCAGATTCTTCAGAAGTTATATGCCTCATCCTCATCGTCCAACCGCTTATCAGGGATCGGGTCACGGGGGCTGCAGCTCCAGAAGGGGGCCCCAGACTTCCCCTTCCCGGGCCACATCGACCAACTCTGGCGAGGGGATCCCGAGGCGTTCCAAGGCCAGTGTTGAGATATGATCTCTCCACCTAGTCCTGGGTCTTCCCCGGGGTCTCCTCCCCACTGCTCGTACCTTGAACACCTCCCTTGGGAGGCGCCCAGTGGGCATCCTTACCTGATGCCCGAACCACCTCAACTGACTGCCCTCTAAGCAGAGGAGCAGCTCTATACCGAGTTCCTCACGGTTGGCTGAGCTTCTCATGCGTCTGAGGGAGACGACAGCCACCCTCCTGAGAAAACCCATCTCGCCCCATTGTACCCGCGATCTCGTCCTTTCGGTCATCAACCACCCTTCATGTCCACAGGTGAGGGTAGGAACGAAGATCACCTGGTAGATCGAGTAGGCCTAAAACACGACATAAGCCAAACCCACAACATACTTTTCATTAAGTTATTTTTCCTGAGAAACAGGACAGGTATTTGGTGATTAAGATTATCTGAATGGATACAAAGAGCTCCATTCTGTGTAAGTGGGTGTGATCACAGTGTGTTGGCCCAAACATTTGTTTTATGTTTCGGGGAATTAAGACGTAAGTGGAGACTTGAACAGATGGTGGATTTACAGACTCCTCTTACATACATGTTGATACGTCTCATCAAAACAAATAATTATAAGAGCACTGCTATGTGACCATATTTAATAATGCAATGTGGATATGTCTATAAAAGGAAAAATCAAATATAAAAAATTAGTTTATCCTTCACGTTGCTTTCAAGATTAGGCCCAAGACCAAATACACACCAACTACCCACTTTTCATTCAGTAATTTTTTCTGATAAACAGCATTTGTATCTTGTGATTAAGATCATAGATATGAATTGATACAAAGTGTTATAGACGGTATTAGTGTTGCACTCATTCATCCGGCACCCTGGAACTTTTGTGCCTATACCTGTGTACGCCACTGGGGGGCTCTACAGTTCGCTCTGCACCGGAATGTATCGTTCTATGGAGTGGCGAAGTCACGCCCCTTCCGGTAGAGCTCAAGGGATCTCATAGGCCGTTTCTCAATTCGCGTACTTGTGCATGCTCGTGGACTCGTGAAACGTCATCAGTCGTTGCCCGAGCACTGTTCCAATTCGAAGCACGCATCAAGCGAGTACTGTCGTAAAACCCGGAAGTGTTCTTGATGCGTGCTCGATATCGCCGTTTCACCCAGGCCCCCAGCAGGATAGGCGCATACTTCCGCAATCCACCAGTGCTCAGAGGCCAAGCCTGGTATTGCAGCTGTTTAAGCTGGCTGTGGACGGGGTCCGTCATTTCAGGCGGCCCAGAAGTAGATATCGCCGTCCACTCCAATACAAGTGGGGAACAGGATTGTGTCTCCCATTTTCTAATTTCCTAATCCCATTGGATTAGGAAATTATGGGCGGGACTATTTTGTCCCGCTCACGGACGCTCTGTCATCTACGGATACGAATACTTTTGCTACACATTTACCACCTAGGGGTGTTGCAAAACAACCTGCAAAAAAAACCACAGCTGAGACTTGCAGGAGCAGATTCGAGCAGTTGTAAAATGGTTTTGTGCTCGCTCATTAAAATGCTGAATTAACATAGCGTTCACAGATGTGCAACTTCTGATGCATTTGTTCAAATTTGGGTTTACGAATGCACACCTTTTGGGCATGTTCTCAGATTATGAAACACGGGTGTGCGAATGTGTTTTGCACCAACTGCGCTGCAATAATTGTAGCAAAAGGATTTGTGCACCTGTAACACAGATTAGCGTACTCGTAGACCCTATTTTGTGTTTACAATGGTATAAAAAATATTTATATTTTTTTTACGACTACAAATGTACTGTTACACATTTGTGACTTTAGAGTACACATGCAAAATAAATATATACGACTTCAAATTTACTGTGACTTTAGTGTACGCATTCAAATTCTGCAGTTACAGGTGCTAAAGACTTATGCTACAATAATACCTTCATATATTTCTAGGACGCAGGACGCAGTCGGACCCTACTCTTCCAATTCGAAGCACGCATCAAGCGAGTAGTACTGTCGTAAAACCCGGAAGTGTTCTTGATGCGTGCTCGATAGGCCCCCAGCAGGATAGGCGCATACTTCCGCAATCCACCAGTGCTCAGAGGCCAAGCCTGGTATTGCAGCTGTTTAAGCTGGCTGTGGACGGGGTCCGTCATTTCAGGCGGCCCAGAAGTAGATATCGCCGTCCACTCCAATACAAGTGGGGAACAGGATTGTGTCTCCGCAAAAAAATTCTGGATATCAACCAAAGGCTCATAATTACCTTCATGCCATGTCCTAAAAAAATGTAAGTTTTTTCTTTTCAAAACGCCACCTCAAGCGTTTTATTAGCCGTTATCTCGCTGGTGTGCAGCTGAAAGGAGTCTTAGTGAAACAAATGGCATCCGAGAGGGCCTAGTTCAGTGCTCCGTTAACGTGTCCGATTTTTGGACTGGTTCATCTGCTGCTCAATAACTCTCACGGTCCTCTGCTTGCGATCATTGTGATTCATCATGTATTGATCCATTTATTCAAAAGATCCAAAGACAAAGAAGCGGTGCATTACGGTATCAGTTCTATATTTCTGCATCCGGTACGTCACGGACTAGCCCACGTGTCTTGGCCGCATAACGCGGAAGCCAATCGCTCCTGTATGTTACCCTGCGCCACTGAGCAGTTTGTATAGGAATGAATGGGCGGCCATTTTCCAGTCCGTGGTCCATCCTTTATTATGTCCATGGTTTCACCGAGCATGCATCGGAGGTGGCTCGTGGCTGTTTCCCAATGTCAAGGAAGCATGCTCAACGGCCGCCCTTTTAAGGACGCTACGTCATAGAACGCCGACAAGCACTGTTCCAATGTTGAGGACACTCGAAAGCCGCGCCATTTTTGCGTCCTTTGTTTTTGAGATTTTTCAAGGATGCATCGCTGCATCCTAGACGAGCCAAAACTACCCACAATCCTCTGCGTTCACTGGGCGGGTTCTTCAAAATGGCAGAGCAGTACACGTTCAAACGAAGTGAAGTTATATTAGTTTTCAGAAATATTTTGTGCCGTATTGCTTTTTATAGATTCATCATGTTAATGCAAATAATCAAGCCTAAAGACCTGTGCCACTTTTCAAACGTTTTTGCAACTTAATGATACGTTGCTATATTTTGCATGGACGTAGCTGGTGTTAAACACCACTGTCACCAATGTAAATTTACTCGCTCACAAGATTACATTATTTATGTATACCTATTTATGTTTGTGTTGAATCGGTTTTTTTTAGGGTCAGCCCAGCAAACGGAGGCTTTTGTGCGCCCGCCTCGTGCCCACTGCACCGGGGGAGTAGTCTTTGCAGAGGCATCCGTCAGCCAATCAAATCGCTTCGCCGGGTTCTTCCCGCTTCTTCCTGCTTGTTGCGAGGCAAGATGACCCGCTTTCCCGCTTTCCAGTATCGTCAGAGCCCGAGTCGCGTCATAGTGCTTAAATTTGCATACGCGATCTGATTGGATGACGGAACTGCAGTTTAATTTCTTTGTTTGTTCTTGAATTGATGTAGAATGGAGCCTTTGCTCCATTCTACATCAGTCTATTTTCGGAAATGTAGGGGGATATATTAGTGGCCCCACGTCGAAATGTATGACCCAAGATACGTCAGAAAGAGAAAGCGCGCAAATTCGACGGTACCGCCTTGTCATTTGTTTACCCAGGTGCCATGGCAACACCATTGCTACCTCTCATTGGCTGAATCTTTGAGAACGTTGTAGACTCGCGGGGAGACAAAGCTCTGTTCGTTTGTATATTTTATTCACGTGACCATATTTTTGTTTTATGTTAAAAAAAAAAGAATCAAAGAACCAGTTATTCTTGTTTTAGGGAACGAGTTCTTGTCGTTCACGTTCGGGATTCGTTCGTTGTGAACGAATCGGTCGCGATCAGTGGGCTCCGACTCCGGCTCTGAACTCTCTCTGACCTTTTCAAACGCAACTTAGTATCAGGTGCGTTTTCAGCGAATCAACGATCAGAGAATACTGCCGTGATCACGTTGTAGGTAGGTAGATGTTAAACGGCTAACACTAACGGCTGTTAGTCTGCTCCCGCAGAAAATGAACGGGAGGATTTTTTATTTTGGCGTGACATTTCTCGCGTGTGCGTGACAGCGTGTGATTGATGGTGAAAGCGTGAGAGTCACGGGGGCGTGACTGTTGGCAACCCTGCAAAGGGTTTCATGTGTTACTCAATGTTATATAAAACCAACTGTGTTTCTGTGTTTCCGTCTACAGTCTCAACGGCAAATTTCTAGTTGTAGGGGAGCAGCCACGTTCCAGAGAACTGGCAGCCAAGTTCCAGAGAACTGGCAGCCAAGTTCCAGAGAACTGGCAGCCAACTTCCTGAGAACTGGCAGCCAAGTTCCTTAGAACTGGCTTATTTCCTGATTGGTGGCTTTGCCCTGAAGTTTGATTGGCTGTCACGGCCAAACGGTTTTGAATTTGGAAAAGATTTTTGACACATTTGTTCAGCTTGGTCCGAAGATCATAAATGGCAAGTTTCATGAAGATTGAAAACTTGAAAAAGAGTGTTAAAACACATCTTCATTATTTACAGCGCCCCCTAGAGGTCAAATTGAATGAGAGTCCCCATGATGATGTCATGGGTCTATGTACCAAGTTTGGTAAAGATATGTCAAAGAGCTTCTGAGGCTGTTGGCTGTCGCGACCAAACGGTTCTGAATTTGAAAAATCTATTCAATAAATCTAGCATGGCCTGAAGATAATCTGTGCCAAGTTTCGAGATGATTGGACAGCATTTGTGACAAGAGATGCATTTTGAAGGTTTTTGACATAAACCAAGATGGCGGAAAATCCATAATGGCGCAAAACGAAGACAGGATGCTTTGAACTCGGCATGGACGAAGCATTCCAATGATTCCTTGTTTGTGAATATTGGTAATAATAATAATAATACATTTAATTTAGAGGCGCCTTTCAAGACACCCAAGGTCACCTTACAGAGCATATAGTCATCATTCAAAACTATGTAAAACAGACTAGGAATAAAAGGAAAACAGAGGTTAAACATGAAGAATAATAATAATTAATAACACTCAAAGACGCCTAAAGTGAAGGGGGGACCTCACTAACCACCACCAATATGTAGCACCCACTTGGTAGACTGGGTAGGCCCGCCCCTTCTGCCTGCGATTTGAGTTCGCCCTGCACAAGGGTCTGGAGAAGAGCAATACATTTCTTTCTGCTTCCGATACGTTTTTGCGGGAGCCAATCACCAAGCTGGCTTTTTCCCTTTGCGCGCTATTGGCTGGTTTAACACAATGACGACAGGGAAGCAACGGCAAGCAGCCAATCATGTACCGAGCAGCAATGAGGGGGCAAAGCAGAATATGACTCCATAAACTAATTTTGGTGGACAGACATAATTGGTTAGGTGGCTATTTGATGACTGTCTCAGTAATTTCACCTACAAAGAAAGCTATTGGCAAATGGTTATCAGAATGAAAATACATTGAATATTTTCCCTGATAAACAGGAAATACAAAGGATTTCATGTGTCACTCAATGATATAAAAACCAACTGTGTCCGTGTTTCCTTCTAAAGTCTCAACTCCAAATTTCTAGATCTCAAACTACAGAGCAGCTGAGCGGCCGTGAAGCAGGAGCCATGGCAGACACTCGGAAGACAGTGGTCAAGGTGCTAATCAGTGTAGAGAAGGTCACGTCCTTTGCCACCTCCATCATCCTCATCTGCGGCATTTTTGCGCAAGGGCCTCCAGGAGGACGGGGCCCACGCCCTGGAAAAGGACTTCCAGGCACTGCACTGCAAGATGGGGAGCATCTCGGCTAAGAACCGGCAGTACCTGCAGAAGATCCGGATCGACGAGGTCAACGAGACCTTCGACAACCACGAGGAGTTCATGAAGCACCAGTACGCCGCCTTGGGCAACATGGTGGCCCGGGTGAAGAAGGACCCGGACGCCGCCGACCTCCACATGAGCACCTTCGAGAGGATAAACGAGCGGGACAAGGCGGACATGATGAGCCTGGACGTCTACTACCGTGGTGTGATGGGGAAGGGCTCCGTGTTCGGCCGGCCCCCTCCTGCTGGTGTACTTGGAGCACTGCGGACGCAACCGCACCGTGATGGAGCACCGCTGCTCCCACCTACGCTTCCTCTTCCACATGGGCCTCATCGCGCTCATGGCCTACACGGCGGTGACGGAGGACGACGAGGAGGAGGTGGCCCAGAAGTGGGCCAAGAGAGTGCAGGAGATCCAGAGCAAGATGGAGGAGGTTCTGAGTCATTGCCAGGAGGAGAGCCCACCCTAGGTTCTGGGAGGGGAGGTCGGAGGGGAGATGGGAGATTGGTGGTGGGAGGGTGGGAGGTTGGGAGGGAGGAGGGGTGGGGGGAGGGATACGATATTGTCCATGTCAATATGGAAGCACTTCAGGTGGGGTGGGGTCACTTTACTCCCTGAATCCAATCTCGACCAATCCAAAGATATTTAATCATGCCGGGAATATTTTAGAGATTTATTTGAATCGTCAGGATGCCTGCCATATATTCTAATGTTTTTGTTATTTTGGTTGACACATCGATGCTGTGTGGGATATTTTGTTTAAATGGAGACCATGCTTTTGTGTATTAGCTGCCTGAATAAATGCTGCTGTTATGTGTCAAACGTTTCTTTTTAAAAGGTTTTTTACTTTTATGCTTTGATATTCTTTAATCATTGGGGGAGATGGGATAAAATAACGTACAAAATACCTAAAGCATTTGCGCTATAAAAAGTCTACTATCAGTCAGTCATCATTAATTGGCCTAGTGTGGGTACACCGGAAACTTACTCTGTTTTTCATGCTTCAAGGCACTAACCCTGAATAGCACTAATCCTCTAAATCAGGGGTGCCCAACCAGTCGATCGCGGTCTACCAGTAGACCGCCGACAGATCCCAAGTCGACCGCGAGGGGTGTAGAAGATTTTTTTTATTTTTTTTTGAGGGTGCCAAGCAGAATATGACTCCATAAACTAATTTAGGTGGAAAGGCATTATTGGTTAGGTGGCTATTTGATGACCGTCTCAGTGATTTCACTTACAATGAAAGCTATTGGCAATTGGTTATCACAATGAAAACACATTGAAGTTGCTTTCTAAGGGCTGGAATGGACTTGTTGCTAACAACGCATCCGCCTACGGATCAGGGATGCCATACGCATTCTGCGATCGTTTGGTGCGTTGATCGTCCATGTCGTCGCAAGGTAACACGACGAGGTAAAGGAAAGGTAACAACACTTCCAAAAAATGTGTTTATCCTTCACGTAACGGTCAAGATTAGGCCCAAGATTAGGCCTAAGACACACCTACAACTACCCACTTTTCAGTAAGTTATTCTTCGTGATAAACAGGTAATACAAAGGGTTTCGTGCGTCACTCAATGTTATAAAACCAACTGTGTTTCCGTGATCCTTCTACAGTCTCCACCCCACATTTCTAGATCTCAAACTACAGAGCAGCTGAGCGGCCGTGAAGCAGGAGCCATGGCAGACATTCAGAAGACAGTGGTCAAGGTGCTGATCTGTGTGGAGAAGGTCACGTCCTTCGCCTCCTCCGTCGACCCCATCTGCGGCATGATCTCCCCCCTGGTGAGGCTGCTGCGCAAGGGCCTCCAGGGGGACGAGGCCCACGCCCTGGAAAAGGACTTCCAGGCGCTGCACTGCAAGATGGAGGACATCTCGGCCAAGAACCGGCAGTGCCTGCAGAAGATCCGGATCGACGAGGTCAACGAAACCTACGGCAAGTATGAGGAGTTCATCAAGCACCAGTACGCTGCCTTCGGCAACATGGTGACCGGGGTGAAGAAGAACCCGGACGCCGCCGACCGCCACATGAGCATCTTCAAGGAGAACTACGAGCAGCTCAAGGCGGACCAGAGCCTGGACATCTACTACCGTGGTGTGATGGGGATCAAGACCACGTTCGCCCGGCCCCTCCTGCTGGTGTACTTGGAGCAGTGCGGGTGCAACCGCACCGTGATGGAGCACCGCTGCTCCCACCTGTGCGACCTCTTCCACAAGGGCCTCATCGCGCTCATGGCCTACACGGCGGTGACGGAGGATGACGAGGAGGAGGTGGCCCAGAAGTGGAAAAAGAGGATGGAGGAGATCCAGAGCAAGATGGAGGAGGTGCTGAGTCAATGCAAGGAGGAGAGCCAACCCTAGGTTCTGGGAGGGGAGGACGGAGGGGAGATGGGAGATTGGTGGTGGGAGGCTAGGAGGGAGGATGGGTGGTGGAGGGAAACAATATTGTCCATGTCAATATGGAAGCACTTCAGGTGGGGTGGGGTCACTTTACTCCCTGATTCCACTCTCGACCAATCCAAAGATATTTAATCATGCCGGGAATATTTTAGAGATTTATTTGTTTAGTCAGGAATCAGGATGCCTGCCATATATTCTAATGTTTTTGTTATTTTGGTTGACACACCGATGCTGTGTGGGATATTTTGTTTAAATGGAGATTTTTGCATTAGCTGCCTAAATAAACGCTGCTGTTATGTGTCAAATGTTTCTTTTTAAAAGTTTTTTACTTTTACGCTTTGATATTCTTTAATCATTGGGGGAGATGGGAGGTCTAAAAACTCTGAACGGCACACCTTCACAGCACGTATTTAATAACAGAATTGTTGATGGCTCTTAAAATAGATAACGTACAACATACCTATAGCATTTGCGCTATAAAAAGTATATTATCAGTCAGTCATCAGATAGATTGTGCCAAGTCTGTACACCGGCAGAAGTATAGATATTTTAATTTAACTCAGGTTTTTCCTAATAGACATGCAGCAAAAACAAGGACAACTAAGCTAATAAAGGTACATCTAACCATTTCACAATGTACACATAAAAATATAGATATAATTGATGCAACGCTGCAGAATGTAAAGAAGGTTGAATGAATATATAATGATTAAAAGGTTTCTTTATACACATGAGGCAGATCGAAATGACAGTTTATGCATTTATACAATATAGGCCTACAGTACATACAGCGTGCTTAGGTTTATATTGGACAATGATATGTCAAAAACGGTTTAAACTAGGAAATATAATTAAAAATTGTGTCATTTGTATAACATGCGAAATGCAATATGTCCACCCCGCCGCCAGAGTAGGCTGTTATCAACACGAACACCCAACCGGACCCTCTTCAGTTTCCTTCTCCGTTCTGTCGGCAACACATTGAGCGATGAAGGCCTTTAGGCATACAAGAATAGTATAGTTTTTGGAGTAAAGTAAGATCGATGGCGTCGTTTAACAATGGAATATATATTGAAATTATCTTTCGACTATCTTGTCCTGCATACCTTTGAGAATGCACAACTTATAGGTAAGATGAAGGTGTTTATTTTTGGAAAGCGACCAGAGTCTGTTGACTGTTGTCCATGATGCAGCTCATTCGTTTATGAAAGCCTATGATATGATTCAACATAAGGACATCTTTCCAGACGAAAGTACAGACTTTTCTTTAGTTAATCTCGATATGTTAAACTTTGCGTTTAACTGTTGATGAAAATCAACAGGGCGATTAGTTTCCGGGGCGTGACTTAAGTACGAATAAACAATTCAGATCTGTTATAAAAATAGTTACATTTTTATTGTGCGGGGTTAAAAGTCAACTTATTTCCCTATTAACGATATGGCTATATCGATTTCAGTTTTAAAAATATAAACTTTTTTACCTTTCCATCTATTTCTACGACCTGCTTCGTAGTGATTCTCCTGTGTTGATGCGATCAACATATGTGGGGATACGCGTAATGTCGTTTCTTTACTTATCTATCTCCTTTTCATCCACACATTTCTTGTTTCAGACATGCGCCTCCCTAGTCATTAATCGCTGTATAGGATGTACACAAGGCACTGAGGTGAAGGCTACACCATGGGCAACCAGGACAACCTTGAAGAGGTGTTCGTTGCAGTCATTCGCCCGAAGAATCAAGTCAGCTTAAGTTCAAAGGAATACAGAGCAAAGTCATATGAGGTAAATTCACTGTTTAAATGTCTTTTCTGAATAAAGCTATTCACGAAATCATTCTGATTACATCTTCAGAGGGCATGCAGTTATAGAATATAAGTGAAGTCAGAAATGCCAACCCTAGATTGATTTATTCCAATAAGTGACTTGAATTAATGCTATCGTTTGAATTAATAATTAATGGAACTATAGAATTCATGTGTGCCTAATATTCCAGCTTGGCAGGAAGGAAAAGAATGGAAGGAAATTAATCTTTACACGTATTTCATAAATCATCTGTTCCTCAAAGCAATTACGTACCAAATCCATATACAAAAACCTTAGAATAATACTGCAGTAGCAGTCTCCCAACTTCAAGGTAGCAGGCTGTGGCTTGACCTACCTCCGTGTTGTGTTATGTTCTTGTAAAGATTCTGTTGATAGAAGTACCACTGGAGGGGAAAGAAAAGAAGAGAAAGAAAGTTCTTCTAGCAGCAAAGATCCCTGCCGGGGGAGACAGAACAAGATCTATTTTGAATTATGTAGATGAGATGACCAAGACCATATCCAATAACCAAGGCCTCATAGGTGAGTTGGGTCCGATATAATCTTGGATCAAGCAGTCCCACTATGCTATAGCAGAGCTCATAGTGGGGATACCGCTCAGAGCATGTGCCGGAAACCAAAAACTGTAAAGATAACCAATTTGCAGCAGTTTCATTTCTTGTTTATATTCATTGACTCAATACAGGGAAGCGTGTGGTGCACATGAAGAAATTCACCCTCAATTCTGACAATGAAGGCAAAGAGGTCTCCCTCTTTATCGTGCCCCTCGGTGTCAAAGGTAAGCGCCCAGCCCCCCCCCCCACTCCTCCCTGTCCCACATCTGATTTCACAGCAGTACTCTTATTCCAATTGGCTTGGTGTGTGTGTGTGTGTGTGTGTGTGTGTGTGTGTGTGTGTGTGTGTGTGTGTGTGTGTGTGTGTGTGTGCGTGTGCGCAGACAACAGCAAGCCCTGCTACACGGCGGGGAGCCCCAGCTTCTACTGCCTTCAGGACATGATGAGGGTGTGCAGTGAGACCAGCGCCCACTTCTCCTCAGTCACCTCCAGGATGCTGCTGGCCTTAGACAAGTACGCACCTCCGCAGCAGCGACCAATGAGCCAACGCTGAGAGACAGACCAGAGCAGTTCACGGGATGGGTTTGAAGCCCCTTTCACGCATAACTGTTGTTGTCCAGGGCCAATGTTCTTGTCATGTTTTTATCCAACTATTTTATGAGACGATTTATGCTTTTTAGTGACTACAGAGACAATACATTAAAGGGGACCTAAAAATGGCATGCTAAGAATGTTTATAACAACCTAACACTGAAATGCTTTCAGCTCAGTTATAAAGAAATGTTGTGTGTTAGGTATTTTATGACAATGGACAACCACTTTTTGTGCTGCATCCCACTCTTATAACTTGGACCCCCCCATTGTTATTATGGCGGCCTTGCAAATCGTGTACAGTCAATCACGCCATTGATAGACTGGTAGACGCCTCAGGAACGCTGATATAGGGTTAGGATACATAGACAAAGCCCTAGGGCGCACAAAACAACCTGGTGGTGCGATGAATCCAGGGTGCCGTCTCTTTCAACGACATCTTGAAGAAAGACCTCATTGACTCTCAGATTGATTGAGGAAAAGGTGCAGTTTTTTCTTCTTTTAATACTCATGACCGTTGCCCTCCTAGATGGCTGGCGGCGCAGCACACCGTACCCCACGCCATCCCGGCACTGTTCCGGCCGGCGCCGGTGGAGAGGGTGAAGACGACGGTCAGCAACCCGGCGTACGCCAGCGGGCCTGAGCGCGGGCCCAGCGAGGAGGAGGGGCTGCACATGGGCTACACCGCCCTGGAGGTCCGCAGCAAGATGATGTCGCTGGAGAAGGCGGACGTGTGCGTGTTGAACCCGCTCTACGGCTCGGACCTGCAGTACACCAACCGGGTGAGGGGGGGGGGGGGGGGGGGGGGGGACGCAAAGGAGGTTTACTGACGCAACGCCGGCTTGGTCTAGGCTAGTGCTTGTCTCCTGGTTTAGGCTCACAGTAGACCCAAGTTTACATGGAGCATCGCATGTGATTTTATGGTTGAAGTTGTTGATGAGGCATTAACCCGGCTGGTGTTGTTGTTCCGCAGTACTTCCTTGTGGATTTTAAACCTGCTCTCTTTGATTTTATTTGTAGGTGGACAAAGTGATCATAAACCCTTACTTTGGACTCGGGGCTCCAGACTACTCCAAAATCCAGATTCCTAAAAGAGAGAAGTGGCAGCATGGACCTAACAGCGTTTCAGAAGACAAGTGAGGAACAAACTCATTTAAAACATGTCTTGTTTTCGGTTTTCTTCAGCCATTCGAGCAAGAGCAAAATACTTACTTTAATGAGAACGTCTGATGTATTGTTAATTGAAAATGTTAGACATAGCTTATTATTCAACATGATTATTTTCTCGTCAACATACAATAATCTCCCCACTGCTTCATTAAGACCCTTATCTTCTTCCTGCTCTAAATCAATATGGCTTCACTGGAGAAAAATGGCGGGAGATTCTCATTGCAAGCTCAAGTCTTATTCAAACAAAAGCGATTTTACAACGTGTGTTTAATCCTCCGACCACCGTGCTCCTGTCTGTGCTGTAGGGAGCGGCAGTGGGTGGACGACTTCCCCCTCCACCGCAGCGCCTGTGAGGGAGACACTGAGCTGCTCACCAAGCTCCTCGACAGCGGCTTCTCCGTCAAGCAGCTGGACAGCGACCACTGGGCGCCCATCCACTACGCCTGCTGGTCAGTCCTCAACCGGGCTAGGGTTATTAGGGTTGCACCTGCTGGTCTGTCCTCTTGCTCCACCAGGCTGGGCTAGCTTAGCACCTGTTGATCGGCCCTCTGGCTCCCCAGGCTAAATGAGCGTAGCGCCTGTAGGTCAGTCCTCTGGCTCCACCAAGCTGGGCTAGCTTGGCACCAGCTGGTCGGTCCTCTGGCTCAACCAGGCTAGGCTAGCTTAGCACCTGTTAGTCAGTCCTCTGGCTCCACCATGCTAGGCTAGCTTAGCACCAGCTGGTCGGTCCTCTGGCTCAACCAGGCTAGGCTAGCGTAGCACCTGTTAGTCAGTCCTCTGGCTCCACCATGCTAGGCTAGCTTAGCACCAGCTGGTCGGTCCTCTGGCTCAACCAGGCTAGGCTAGCGTAGCACCTGTTAGTCAGTCCTCTGGCTCCACCATGCTAGGCTAGCTTAGCACCAGCTGGTCGGTCCTCTGGCTCAACCAGGCTAAACTAGCTTAGAACCTGTTGGTCGGTTTTTGGACTCAAGAGGTGGCTGGACGAGCGTAGCACAACAAACGTGTGATGGCTATGTTTTTTTTTTGCATTGTTGTTTTGTCGGAATAAGCACGGGGTTATAAAGGCTTCAAGAAGCAATCCGTCGCTTATATTTCTAGCATAGTAACAAGATTCTGGTTGACGTTCTATGGGCATCGTAGTGGTTAACATAAGTGCTCCTAGATGGTCGTCGAGCACATATAACTTGTCATGCATAGTGGATCACGTTTTCCCACTCATCGTTTGGTGTTCATTCAGGCATGGCAAGGTGGAGGCCACCAGTCTGCTGCTGGAGAAGGGGAAGTGTAACCCCAACCTGCTCAATGGACAGCTCAGCTCCCCGCTGCACTTTGCAGCCCGCGGGGGACACTCTGAGATCGTCAAGCTCCTGCTGCAGCACTCTGAGATAGACCGGGTGAGCAGCACCGAGGACCAGCCGAGGCTTGGGTACCCTGGAGTATCATAAGCGTTTTGAGGAAAATGAAAAAAGAAGCCTTTTTGTTAACATTTTTGGTGCTTTTTACTTTCTTTTGTTTTTTCCAATGACACATGTAGACTATTCCTTTTATGTTATTTACTCTTTTCTGGTTCCCCAGCACATCGAGGACCAGCAGAAGCGCTCCCCCCTGCAGGTGTGTGAGGAGAACAAGCAGAACGAGTGGGAGGAGACGGTGAAGTTACTGCAGCAGGCCAGCACCAAACCTGTGGGTTCCTCTCCTGCTATATCCTACCCATAAAAAAAACCAAACACCAATCGCAGTCGCTGATGGAAACATTAAAATATGCCTTGATCGGGTCCATTGAGTCACGCGTTTAACCCCGGTGTTTCCACAGTACGAGAAGGTGCGCATCTACCGCATGGACGGCTCCTACCGCTCGGTGGAGCTGAAGCACGGCAACAACACCACGGTGCAGCAGATCATGGAGGGCATGCGCCTGTCGCAGGAGAGCCAGCAGTACTTCACCATCTGGATCTGCTCAGAGAACCTCAGTGAGTCTGCAAAAAGGCAGAGGGCCGGCTACCATGTGTTGGGGGTTGATTTAGAGAACGGTGGTCATGGATAGGTCATGGATAGGATAATGTTGGGTTCCCAAACGTTGTCATACACTGACCCCACCCGTACAGGAACTTTTGGATCAGGAATCGGGACCCACCAAAGATTTGTACATTCTCAGTTGCATGTCAAAATTGTGTGATTCTTAAATGTATTTATTGAGCCCAATGTATGTTGTTTATTGATACAGTATTGCCTTTTCAAATGTTCAAATAAAATAGACAAGACATGGCTGCATTCATACAAAAATAATTATGGGATTCCAACCCATGGTTCAAAAGCATCGAGCTTGGGTGTTCCCAGCCAAAAGGCACTCGGTTCAATCCCCATGTTCACAGCCTGCCTAATTCCTGCTCATTAATAAATTGTATCTGTTTTCAATTTCCCTTGGGTTTAAAGGTTACAACGCTTCTTAACCAATCAGACCGATGGGCCGGTTGCTAACGTTTTGATTTCGGTGTCTAGTTACTCTCTAAAGGTCAACATACCAAACCAATCTAGATAAATGTGGTAACTGTGTATTCGTCTTTGTGTGCGTGTGTGCGTTTTGTGTGCGTTTTGTGTGCGTGTGCTTACAGACTTGCAACTGAAGCCGTACCACAAGCCCCTGCAGCACTTGCGCATCTGGACGGAGATCGTGACGGACCTGACGGTGCTGGACCCCCAGAGGGAGAACCCCCAGCTGTTCCTGCGGAGGGACGTGAGGCTGCCCCTGGACGTGGAGAAGAAGGTACGGTCTGGTAAATATGGCATGTGGGGTTAAGTGCCGTGCCCATCTAGAGGCCTTCCCTGTGCCTCAGTGACCGAACAGTCCAGACAGGCATCCAGGTGTTTGGACCCTCCTCTCCTTGTCCAGACTGCTTACACAGATATGTTTACCGGGTTAGGGTGTACATGTTTCCTGATATATTATATATATATATATATATATATATATATTAGGGCTGTCAGTTAAACGCGTTATTAACGGCGTTAACGCAAACCAATTTTAACAGCGTTATTTTTTTATCGCGCGATTAACGCTAATTCATATTTAAAAATAAATATATAATTTTTTTTCTTTTATTTTTTCTTTTGCTCAAAACAAAGAAGCAGTAGCCTGACTGCTATTTTCAAGGCAGTATGTTTGTATGTTCATCGTTTAATTGCACTATAGGCTTTTTTTTGTATCTTCCTGCTTTGATCAGTATATGCCAATATTGTTATCAATAAAAAAACATATGCACAAGGCAAGCCGATGCACTTCTCCATGTTGATAAGAGCATTAAAATGAGAACAATCAATGGGACAAAGAAATCAAGGGATATTTAGCATAGAAAAAAGATTTGCGATTAATCGTTAAACTATGACATTAATGTGATTAATCGCGATTAAATATTTTAATCACTTGACAGCCCTAATATATATATATATGTATATATATTTCTTTTTATAGTATATTTGACTACCAGCAAAGGTACTAAACTGTGAAAAAATAATACATGCAGATATAGAATGTAGATTTGGTTTATACTCCCTTGTGGATTTGTGTTAAATCAAGAAATGAACAGTGCTTTTGCATCAGGATGCATCATGGGATTTTTCTTGGCTGTACTACATTTTGAGGACTCAAGGGAGTTGTAGTAATGTAAAATCCTGAATGAACGTAAATATAGCGGAACTTGGGGAAATGAAACACGTTTCTTTTCACGTCTCACAGGAGAATCTCGGTGGCAGTTCCACCGAGACAACAATGTCTCTGCATATGAAAAATCCCTTCAAGATCACACAATTACCCACACAGCATTGCTACCAACACAATAACTAGCAATACTATGCTCCAACACCAATATGGAGCTGGGTCATTTCAATGGGACATCGTGAGCCCGCGAGGCTGACGGGTGGACCTGGCCTACTGTATGAGTGGAAGAGAACCACGTCTCGTTCCTCCTTCAACCTGGATTGTTCTTCTGCCTCAGGTGGAGGATCCGCTGTCCATCCTGATCCTGTTCGACGAGGCCCGCCACTCTCTGCTCAAGGGCATGTTCCCCTCCCCGGATAGCAAGCTGATCACCCTGGCCAGCCTCCTGCTGCAGATCATCTACGGCAACTACGAGAGCAAGAAGCACAAGCAGGGCTTCCTGAAGTAAGAGCACTGATACATGACCGTGAGGGCACTGTGGGGTACTATAGCCTAGAGGTCACTTCATTTGCTTGTGGTCAGACACGAGTGTGTGAGTATTCAAAAAAATCTGTTGGAAACAATAAAATAAAATGTTTTTATTATTATTAATGTTTTTGTCACTGTTTTGTCAACAGTGAAGAAAACCTCCGGTCTATAGTTCCAATGTCTAAAGTGAAAAGCAAGGCGTACCATTGGACCAACAGGATCCTTTACGAATACAAGGTACTTTTCACCGCCCGGCACGATAACCAAGGAAAAACCACACTGGTCAACATACGCTCCCTATTTTCTTTATGAACCAACCGCCCCCCGCCCCTGTTCCCCCCCCCCCCCCCCCCCCCGGCAGGCCCTGAGCACCAGTGAGGGTGTGAGCAAGGAGATGCACCACCTACAGCGGCTCTTCCTGCAGAACTGCTGGGACGTCCCCACCTACGGGGCAGCCTTCTTCACAGGGCAGGTGTACACCAAGGCCAGCGCCAGCAACCACAAGGTCATCCGGGTGATGGTGGGCGTCAACACCAAGGGCCTGCACCTCATGAACATGGAGACCAAGGTGAGCAGGGGGCGGCCCCTGGATGGGGGCCGGGGCCCTGTCGACTGTTGGACAAAGGGGTTGGGGTCTGGGGAGTCGCTCGCTGAATTATGTCTCTGCTACGGGTAGTATCTCACTGTCTAAGAACAATTGTATAGGATTAGGATTATTTGTTGGACGAAAAGAAATTGAAATCCATTTGAATTTCATATTCTGAAAATATTCCGTCCATCTGGATTGTGAAAAAGCCTCAAACATTGCTTTGCAACATGCAGATGCAAATCAAGAGATACGCCATTAAAATAGCGGGGATAAAAACCAAAAGACTTTTGATCAAACATGGCGTTACAAGGGATGCGTCTATACCTGTGTGTTCAGATCCCTACACTTCAATGGTGTCGGGCCGCTTGTGCTTAGGTCGTCTCTCTCTGTCTGTTCACAGGTGCTTCTCATCAGCCTGGAGTACGGGGGGTTCATGTGGCAGCTGGGCCAGGCAGACCTATACTTCCAGATCCACAGCGTGGAGAACAAGATGAACATCATCGTCCACACAAAACAGGTGCCCCCTTTTGATGCTCCTCTCACAAGTTCTGCTTTTGAGGTGCATCATAACTGTGTAGAATGTTGGTGTATTTTAGTGTCAATGTAAGTATCTGGATTAATGAAATGACTCAAAACGACTGAAGGTTGATTTTATGATGCTTCTTCTTTTTTGTTACTGTTAAAGTGTTAATTTCCTTTAATAGTTAACATTTCTAGCTTGGATCTGTGAAATAGTGTCTCAAGAAGGCATACTGTAGGTTTTAGTATGAGAACTGTTTTTGCCTCACTCATAGCAAACTGATGGTGGTTGTTTTTTCTTACCTAAAGGCCGGCCTTATTGTGAAACTTCTCATGAAGCTCAGTGGACAGATGACTCCAAATGACAAGAGCCTTTCGGACAAGTATGCCTATGGTTGAACTATAGGGAACGACATTCCCCTGGTTGCTATGGACCAACTGGTCATTGTGTGTGTGAAATAGGCCCATCCTATATTCAGTGTGTGTGTTTTGGCTGTGCTTGAGTTGTGTGCTCTGAATCGATGTGCTTGTTATGTAAAATGTCATGTAAATATGATTATTTAATGGTTAATTTTTTTATTTTGTTATGATTTATATATAGTTATATATATATATGGTATATACTAAACATAAATATTATTTTGCTGAAGTCTCTTGTTCTCTTTTCATTATTTGTTAACATCCTGGCTGACTTTTATGACTAAAGTTATATGAAGTTCTTATGTCTATAATTGAAAGAATTAAAAACCAATTGAATAGCACGTATCACAGTAACCACAAGAGGAAAGTGTAACTGAGGTGTCTGCCTTCTGTGTAGCTTGTGGTAATGCAACATCCTTTCGAGTGCTAAGCATTACTTTGAGCTTTGTCAGCCACCAAGCTTAAATTAGAGGAATGCCAATTATAGCACCAATATATATATCCACATCGTGAATTGGTGGTTGTTAATAATGCATTTCAGATTATTTAAAAATGTAATCTGCACAAAAAAATTGAAATAAATAAATCAACTTTAAATAGTTATTCACATATATATATATATATATATATATATATATATATATATGATCAAAAGTAACCAGAAGTTAGTCTGCCAGGTGGGTTTCATTGGATGGGTCTGACTTAAAAATACAAAATAAAAACCTCTAGCAATCTGACTGGAGACATAACATCCCAAAGAAAAGGAATTAAAACGTTATGCTGCTATGTCTTTAATAGGAAAGCATAAGCATTTCAGATAAGTGTGTTGAGTGAAACCATTGAGCATGTTAATATCCAAACGTATAGGTTAGAAAGAGACAGACGTTGCACCTTTAGGTGATACTATTTAAACCTCCGGTCCAGAAGGTGGCGCTACACAACATTCATATGGAACTATGACCCGCCAATAAAACCAGAACAAGAATAGGGGCTCGGTGTGGTCCTTCCTTTCCCTCGGAGTTGCCCGAGTTGACAGAGAGAAACAACGACAAGGGCAATTAACATTCTGTCCTGATCCCACACGGTAGACATGGCTCCCGTGACACAGTTAAAAGAGGCGGTGGCTGATATGCAGGAGGGTATCCGGGCCATCCTGCTCGGCCCTCCCGGGGCTGGGAAAGGCACTCAGGTAAGACGGACCCTAAGCAGCTAGCTGAGTGGTGCGGCATGGCTGACAGTGGGCGCTCACTAGTTGGCATTACAGCTGCAGCACTACCTGTTGTTCACGAAAGTCAACATACCTTTCAAGTTATATCTTGCATATAACCTTGTTGCATATAACATGTTGAAGTGTGACAATTCAACCTTCTTTGCGAGTAGTCCAGAAAGTGTTTCTAACGTAACTTGTTTTTTAGTACAATGTTTGCACCGACTTTCTGATCCGGCTATATATATCAACTGTATACTCCACAATGTTTCCTCTTAAATAACCTTTTTTGTCCAGTAACGAGTGTTCCCTGAATCACAAGTGGTTCTTTGTATCCTGTCCCACGTACCGTTGACAGCTAAGTATTGGAACCCTCTCACCACTCCCTCCTCCTCCTACTACTCCCAGGCCCCTCGTCTGGCGGAGCAGTACTGCGTGTGTCACCTGGCCACTGGGGACATGCTGAGAGCCATGGTTGCATCAGGTACCGAGCTAGGCAAAAAGCTCAAGCAAACCATGGATTCTGGCAAACTGGTAAGGTTTACTATTCATGACCTTTGTGTCATGGGTGAGTCAGCTAGGTGTCACTAGGGTTCTTCATAGCAAATGGGGGAAAAATAAACAAAATAAAAGGCAATAAACAAATGCCTGTCTTGGCAAGCTAGTAGACAAGCTATACTTTTTAAAGATCATTTGGGTTCCAGTGAAGAAACCTAGCCGCAAGCGAGGTCCAAGAGGCCGCATTACGGAACCTCTTCATCGTGATGCACTCTGTGGAGAGCCCTGTATATTATAATTCATGTCTGTATTGAACCTCTGTGAAATGATTGGGTCAGCCTCTTCGTATCTTAAATTCCATGGGCAATATTGAGCTAATAAGTCTAAAGGGATAACCCACTTC
Organism: Gadus macrocephalus; assembly: GCF_031168955.1. Taxonomy (NCBI): domain Eukaryota; kingdom Metazoa; phylum Chordata; class Actinopteri; order Gadiformes; family Gadidae; genus Gadus; species Gadus macrocephalus. The sequence goes on from NC_082403.1 coordinate 9,356,528, forward strand.
AGAAAACGTTGAAAATGTTAACTTTTCACACTTCTGGACAGGAAGTTGCTCATGCAAGAAAAACATTTTTGTGAGAGAGATGACCCAAGCTGTCCGTAGAGGTGCAACATTGGTTGCAATTGATTGCCATTAGGTACAAGCAGAAAATACTTGTCGTCGTGCAACTGTCCTCTCACTTGCTAGTGGCTAGTATACATTTTATTATGATTGCTGAAAACGTCTCTTCTGGTTAGTAGTAATAGCAGTCAATCACTGCCCACCATTTCAGGTGAGTGACGAGATGGTGGTGGAACTCATTGAAAAGAACCTGGACACGCCCCCCTGTAAGAAGGGCTTCCTATTGGATGGTTTCCCCCGCACTGTCAAACAAGCAGAGATGGTGAGTGATTTTGATTGGTCATTGACATTCCACCTTCCTTTGGATTGAACAGTCTAACAAAGCTAACCTAAAGGATTAGGCCCGATATTGCTGTTTTGTTTAATATCTAATACCACCGATATTATGAGATTTTACAAAATGCATTTTGGGTTTAGAATTCTAGGAAATAGGGCAGAGCTCCACGTGTCCGTAAACCGTGCCACGTAACACGAAAAGAACGACACCTGTGTTCGCATAGTGTTCTGGGGAGAATGGCATATAACATATAATTTTACTTCCCCTTTCTCTCAATCTGGGATTTATTTCATTATCTGAGAAGTTTTACGAGTACATGAGCATAGTATCGGCCCGAGTCAGAGCACTGGTATATGGATACATCCCTAATGGTGTGTGTGTTCTCATGCCTTACGGTCTTCTGAACCTAATCCCACAGCTGGATGACCTGTTGGACCAGAGACACGAACAGCTGGACTCTGTTATTGAGTTTGCTGTGGACGACTCCCTGCTGGTTCGCCGGATCTGTGGGAGGTAGGAGTCACATCAAGTATAAACCCACTAACATGGGCCGGATCTGTGGGAGGTAGGAGTCACATCAAGTATAAACCCACTAACATGGGCCAGATCTGTGGGAGGTAGGAGTCACATCAAGTATAAACCCACTAACATGGGCCAGATCTGTGGGAGGTAGGAGTCACATCAAGTATAAACCCACTAACATGGGCCAGATCTGTGGGAGGTTGGAGTCGCATCAAGTATAGACCCACTAACATGGGTCGTTCGTCACTTAATCAATTCAGTGTCCATTTTTAACGGCAACCCTAAAACCGCTCACATTTCCGAACAAAAGTTATGTAATGGGTGACGTAGCAGTTTAATGGATTGATGATGAAGAGAAACTTATTTTAGGACATGTCGGCCAGCATGTAATCAATATTTTATTCAATATTGGAGCATAATAATGGGAAAGTACGGGCAGCAAAGTTACCAAGAATACATACAGGAAGACAATGGGTGAGCAAGATTCTTATAGGGAGAGGTTTGCATTGTGGGTAGGGAATATACAGGTAACAAAGGTTAGTGGGAGTGACCCTTGTGGAGAGTTTAGGATTGGCGGGAGAGGCCAAGTTAAAAATGCAATACACTATGGGGGAAGTGGACAGCCAATGTCAGCCAATGATATAATGGAACTAATATTGCACATTACAAAAAGGCATCAACCATCACATTTTATCAATAACTTGGTCGGTTTTAAACCATCAGTGGATGGTTAATCTTTCTATCTTCCTGGGGGTTGGGGGGGCTTAGGGCTTCCAATGCAGAAGTGGTGCTTGAGGTGGAGGGATGGGCTCTGTGATGGCAGCGGCCTCAATGATCTCCTGAAAGAAAACATGACAAATAAGAAGGAATTATATGGCAGAACTGGGTTATATGGCCATATGTTATGTACAATATATAATAACTGATATATTGATGGATAGATATTTCTACCAAAATAAATTTAAAAGAAATACACTGGTTTATAAAATAAAAACAACATCACATTGATCCACCATTCTCGAGGCTAATAAGCATTTTTAACTATTGCATAACTTGGAAGGGGATTAAAGCTTATCTTCAAACTGGAGTCCCTTGAACATGGAACATATGGCCGGGCTGCGAAGCCCGCGGTCGGGCTGCGAAATGCAAGCCCTCGGAGCCCCCGGTGTGAGTCCGGGGGCTCTGCTCCTGGAGTTTTGGTGGTTGTGCTTGTTATAAAGAAAATGCCTATATGACATTCAAACGGTATAATGATAATGCAGTGGTCATCATCATTTATTGAATGTTTATTAACATAGAAAACACTATGATCCCTAAAGACCTGCCTTTATTTCACAATTCAGAAGGTTTTTCATTCCATGTGGTTGTCTGACTTTTGACCTCTCTCTTGACCTCATCTTCCCAGGCTGATTCATCAACCAAGTGGCCGCTCCTACCACGAGGAGTTCAACCCCCCTAAAGAGACCATGAAGGATGATGTAAGTCAGCCTCCTACCTCACCGCAACAATGGGAGTGACGTTCTCGCTTCTCACTCGGTAATGAAACGCCCTGAACCATGGGGATTTAAAAACCTTTCTCTGCAATTGAGAAGTGCAAGAGGACCCTTCCCACCTGGTTCCAGCATCCAGGGCGCACTCACACTAGGCCATATGCACCTTCCCAAAGTCCCTAAAGTCGAGATCGTTTGGCTAGTGTGAGCACGCCAACCCTACTCAAGTACAGTTTAATTCCGGGGCCTGAGCACACTTGGGAGAGGTGTGCTCAGGCCACGGTACCGATGCTAATGAGCCGAAACGGGCACACGCACGGATACGCAACCTGAGCTGGATGTCGCATTTGCTTAATCATCATCGACTGCATCATCTTCTCTCACATGATCAGCAGCTCGCGGATTTCACTTTCTCTCCAGTTAGAACTGCCCATGATCATATCGCTGTGTTGTCTCTGTGGAGACAGCGCAGCAACACCTCGACCCAAGCCCCCCCCCCTGGAACCCCGGAGCAGTCGCATTTACAACAGAATGAAACCCAATAAACCGCCAATGTGTGCACGGTCTGGGAGGGTAAATCGGGGTTCTAGCTCAAGCAGGCAATTTACCTCTGGGAGGGAGTGTAAACGCGCAGACCTTGCCGCAGAAAAAGGATTGCATTAAACGGCTTATTTGGCAGTGTAAAAACGCTCAGTGAGAGAGGGCTGTATCTGAACAGAACGGCTCAAAATAAGCAACAAAGTCAGTAAAGTGTCAATTGTGTTCTGTGTTGTTCTCCATTGTTGTTCTACAAAGCAGCGGAAGCTTGGTGATGACGTATTACGACGTGATGACGTATGTACAAGAGGCCCAGTTGAGATTGCCTAGTGTGAGCACAGGCCAGCGGCACAGCAGAGGGGGGGGGGGGGGGGTCAATCGTACTGGAGTAAGGTACAGGTGTCAAGCGGACTTTGGCACGGTGCTGATGGCCCAGTGTGAGTGCGCCCTCAATGAGACTTTCGTTGGGGATATAATGTTTTTACAAGGTGTTATAGGCTTGGTCTTCCATTTTAATACGTGCCTTGTTTATTGTCCAGCGGAGAGTTACTAAGGCAAGTACTATACTGGTCATGCAGGTTATGAGGAGCTCCACTTGTGTGTGTGAAGACGAGTGAAGACGTCCACCCCTCTTTCCCGATAATGTGTCCACGCATCTTTCCCAATAATGTGTAACGGTTTTAATGACGCAATAATGAAAATTTGCGAAGAGTTGTGTCACTTCTCCTTTCTTTTTTAATACGGAATGGAATTGTGGTTTAACATGCAGTGAATTACTTATTTTTCATACGTCATCATCACTGCATGTCCTCCTCTGTCGATTGTCCTGGTGGATATTGCTGTCTTTTGACTCTCAGACGTCCAAAAACCCTGCCCGCTTTACATCCCGCTCATTTTCCAGTATTGGGCCTTCACTAATGCATCGAGAAACCCAATGCCTCGACCAAGACGGGCTCGCTAGTGGTGTCGAATTTTATTTGTACAGACTGCAAACACAACCCTCTGTCGCAGCACACACGGTGCTGCATTGCATTTGAAGGCGGAAGATTGTATTTTCCTTCTCCATTCTCTGTAGTTTCATCCCTTCCTTCCGTCACAACACTGTTCATCCATTCTCTCTCCCTCCTTCCCGTTCCCTCGTCATCCTCATGCTGTACAAGCCTCCCATTGATTTATGTTCAACCCTCCCAGACGTCTCTCACACGGTAACACCGCTGCTCCCCGTCTCCCAGGTCACCGGCGAGCCCCTGATGAAGCGCAGCGACGACAACGAGAAGGCGCTGCACTCGCGCCTGGAGTCCTACCACCGCCAGACGGTGCCGCTCGTCAACTACTACAGCGCCCGTGGCCTGCACACCGCCGTGGACGCCTCCAAGAGCCCCAGCGTGGTCTTCGCCTCCATCCTCGCCGCCTTCTCCGCCGCCACGGAAGCCCCCGTCCGCGCCTCCGCCTGTAAAGACCACGTGTTCTTCGTCTAAAGAGCCCCATCTCCTCCTCTTCCTCCTCACGTTCATGGCACACCACACTCCTTTCTCTCTCCTCCCTTTTGTGTCTCGGGTTTCAAGGTTATGTGGGCACCTGAGGCACCTAGTGGACCGCAGGGTAATCATTGAGCAATGGATGTGTCCTCATTAATTTCGGATTATGGAGCGTGACCGAGGCACTGCTCCTCAATATTCTGGTAGAGTTGGACAGATACTCTTATGTCCTCTTTTGGTATATTTGCGTCAAGTATGCTGCAGTCCTACTACCCCTTAACATTGCAGCCTTCGATATGAACACCTCATTTTGGCTGAAATCTTGACGATTACATTAAACTCTGTGTGGCCATCTGCCCACTCTGTTAGTGGCCAGAATAGACGAGAATAAGGATCAAATATAATTCACTTGACACAGCTTGCTCCAAGCTCTTATTATCCTGTGGTTTTTTGTTATCCCTCTTTTCTCCTATTTCCTTTTACTCTCCTTCCTCCGTTTTATCGCTATCCAACGTAATCTGATCTTTTGGTTTTTCTCCATCTAATTGGCATTTAGCTGTCCTCTGTCTTCTGTCACACTACGTCAATGTGGGGCACATGACTCCTGATCCAGTGTGCTTTTCCTTCCCCAACCACGTCTTCACTCCCTCAGACTGTGTGAACTAACCTTTGGACATCATATTTGGCCGATACTACCCGATGGTTCTTTTGGCATAGATATGGACTAATGATGGCGTTTTACGATTATGATTGTACACACTTCAGCTTGGCGCTGTGTGCTTAAGAGAGTTACTGCTGCATTGCTGTGAAGTAGTTAGACAACACCCTTGGTGTTAGTTTTCAGCACGGTGAGGTCATGTTCTCCAGGGCATCACAGGCTGGTTCCACTCACTATTTGCATGTGTTTTTTTTTGTTTGTTCAAGGACACCTATCTTGAGCTAGATTATCTAAAATAGGTTTCTGCTTTGGGAGGTGTTTCTTAAAATATGTTCTAGTAAAACAATAGGGTTACCCTAGAGAATCATTTATCTATTTATATATGTGTTATTGTTTTAAGGTCGGTTTAAACTGCTGGAATACTATTGATTGACAGAAGTCCCATGTTGCTGCCCTTACACCAGGTTACCATTACAGTTGGTAGACATGCACTCTTTGTGACCGAATTAAACTGGGGCGTTCTCTCCGCTGAACAGGATGTGACAATAGCACACGGTCTGGTCTGACTTCCGAGAATGTTGGTCTTTGGTACTCTATAGGGAATTAGACCCCAGAATGCACTTCTCTTATTGGTTGTGCCGGTCTTGTGATTAAACGCAGGGAGATCCGTGATTGGTTGACCCACAGAAACAAAATAGCCACATGCATGACAAAGATATGCGGGCCAAAAGTCTGTGTTGTGGCAAACCCTGCTGTGTTCTATGTGCGTTTCCCTATTCTGTTTCTCAGTGATTTCTCCCTCTTGTCCTTCGGCGGTGGTCTATTGGTTGAAATCTTTGCACTGCCTGGGTTCTGGGGGTTGTTCTTGACTGCTGAATGTTTTGATGTAAGCATGATGTAGAGGTGGCCAAGGAAACTTTTGTTTTTACTGCCTGCTTTCCTTTTTGTATAAGTTAAGTTAAAGTTGGTGTACTGGTATATTTTATGTTCAATAGTCTGTAGCTGAATGTACGTGTAATAGCGAGCGAAACCTGGATAAGCCTTGATCTGATATATATGCTAGCAGCGTACTTGCACTTGACTGTGTTTTTATGATTTTATTAATACACAAGCGGACTCAACTCCCCTCTCCTCAGTCGGCTAGCCCCGGGCTATCCCCAAGAAATGTGAATGACTGAACTGATTTACAGTTCACCATCTGGCTGATTGTTGTTTTTACTGCACTATAAATTCCCTGTGATTGAAAACATCTTCCAATTTTCTCTCCATCCCTCTCTGCCCCCACCTCCCTTTCCTTCTCCACAGCTGGGTGAAGAGTCCGCTTTTCCATTCCAAACCTGGCAAAAGAGGGGCTACAAAAGCATGGGTGGGTGGACACAGTACAATGGTTGGATGTTATGAGGGGAGCTAGGCAGCAGAGGCCAGCAGTGTCAATGCAACAAAGCCTTTTTACTGTCGAGTTGATTGATATTCACCCAAGTGCTACTCTACCACCATGCTATCGTATGGCTGTCTATAATTGTTGTCTGTCAACTCAGGACAAGATACTCAAAATCATGTAATCCAATTGTTGATTCAACCTCTGTAATAAATCCGTTTTTCCTCAATTGGTTTCAAATACTTGATTTGGCTGGTTAGCCTATGTATTAATATGGTTCTACCACTTCGTTTGGTTAACTTTTTTTTTTTTTTTGGTTAAACCAAATTTCTAATCGCTTGTATATTTCTGTAATTTAGGTTCTCGTTAACTATAAATTAAATAAACAATAAAACACTAAATATGGAAGTGGGTGTTACCACGGGGTGGGTTTTTTGGCTTCATTTTGGTGCTACGTCACCTATCGGCGCTTTCCTTGGAAGTCGTTGCGAACGTACAGTGGGCGGTCCCTCTCAGTTACCAGCAAATCTCAGTTGGCGGTACCTCGCTCCATTACTAACCACTCAGTGATTGGCTGTTAAGAGTTAAAGGTACCGCCCACTGTACGTTCGGTCCCTAGGATCTAAAAGATCCACCTTTCCATCGTGACGGTGACGCTCGGGCGAAAGCAACGGCAGAGATCGTCGCGCTCTCAAAGAGGGAAGACGCCGGCAACGCAACTGGGCAGTAATTTAACGATAGAGAACATTGTTAAATATACGGAAATTGGTAGCTGATATGTTGTAGGGGAAATAGTCCATTTGCCAGTTGAAGGAATTCATTCCGCCCAGAAGTGGCCACTGCGCATTGCCCCCAACGCTCTCCCGTTTCACACAGTTCTGGTTCTGGTCAGCGTCATCTTCTCTCTGAGGTGAGTAAAGTCTCCAGATGTAAGTCGCTTTACGGTATATATCGTCAAAGTCATTCGTGCAAATCCAACGCTTTTGAGACGTCTTTCTATGTTGCATTTGGGCTCCATCGAGGAGAAGGGGATCCGTCTCGTCATTCTAGCCTCAGCACCTCCGTGTCAGGGTGTGGGGGCGACCCACACACACATGTGGACCATCGAGTGCCGCTGATGTCTTTATGGCATGTTGAACACATTTAAGAGGAGAGTCAAACTTCCTGATATTGATAAGCAAAGACACTATTGATCAGTGATTTCTGAGGCTGTCCTTTCTGTAGTGTTCCGGGAGGCTAGACTAAACTCGTCAGTGTTTAATATCGATGTGTTTGGTTGACCAACGAATCCGAAAGACTTTGTAGTCAGAACCCTGCCAAAATAATGCCTTGGATAAAAGCAAAGGTCGATTTTGGTAATAGGCTACTGACAAAATCGATGTCTCCCAAAGTTGCATCAAAATTCAAAGTGCATAATCTCTGAAATTATATGACTATTATTTCCAACAATCAGTAAAACCCCGTCTGTTTCCTATCTTCCATTTGATGCAAATGAGAATTTTTAACTGGATTGTATTAAACCAATGGGACAGACTTCCATGTATGTGTGTCATGAGTATGGGTTTGAAAATTTGCCCTCAGAGAATTGGATCAAGATCGATTACGTTTATACCATTTGATACAAGGTGGACCATTTCTGTTTTCAATTAATCACTAGTCAATTATCCTGGGAAATTAACAAAAGACCAGCAAAACAATCCCGGATTTAAACCTGACATGTATAACAAATTCAAGTATGGTTTTTCCATGAATTACATATTGTCAGATCTCTTTATGTCTTTTAAAACACTGGGAAAATAGACTGCGTTGGTCTCACCACTACATTCAGGAAGTCTTGCAATGGGCACCTGGGCCCTTAGCCACTGAATAACCCCAGCAGGTACATATGGAGCCAGTTCCTCATTTTGTCTAGTCGTCTAACCACAGGGATGACCTCATCCTGTGTCGATACGACTTCCTGTATCAATACTGCAGCTACATTTACCGGGCAAAGCCAGGAACTGCGCGTTAGCGTCCGTCCATTATGTTACTCGTTCCTGTTCCTGGATGGAGGTTTTCTTCTCACACACACACACACACACACACACACACACACACACACACACACACACACACACACACACACAGACACACTGCTTTAGCGTCAGCCATGAGGTTCTGCTCAGCTGGTTCAAGTTCATACACTGGAGTATATATAAAATACATAGTAATACATATATATAACCTGATCCATTTCTATTCTTATCTTAGATTCAGGAAGTGTGTGTGTGTGTGTGCACCCTCTTTCAGAGTGTTGCTCTTTTCCACTGTGAGGCCTGCAGGTTTGACATTAAACATTCAGCAACCGACCGCTGTCGCACCTGAACACATCTCTAATTATAGCACCCTGCAGCCCTAACCCCATGATACCTGGACCGTGTGTGTGGACTGACTTACCAGGGGAGTGGTGGTATCACTATAATTGTATGTATCATACATTTGTTGCTTGCTTTGCTGAAATACACTGACTCTCACGGGATGGTTATTACTCCTATTATTTGAGAAAACCGTGTGCGTGATATCTCAAATCCCACCTGCACTTCAGTCGGTGGTGTCCATGGCTATTTCTGGTAGTATCTCTAAATATTGATGGTATACTTTACTGGTCTTAGCCTCAGCTGGGAGTGCAGTCGTCAAAGGTGTCTGGGGCATAATGGTTGGGACGTGTTGCTGTGTGTGTGTGTATGTGCGTGCGCTCTTTCCTCTGTCGCTAAATAGACTGGCTCTCTGTCAGTCTCCTGGTCGATGGGTGACAGAGAGCCATGTTAAAGGAAGTGTTAAACATTCACTGTATAGCGTTGCAAAATAGTGACTGAGATAGAGCTGCATATTGATTCCCACCCCCAAACCCCCACTCACACAAACGCACACCTTTTTTAATCTGTGAGACAATCGAACAAATGGAGTGGTGAATATGTAGACGGTAAACCACAGAGACTATGCTTTTCTCTCACTTGGTGAGAGAAAAGCATATCTCATATTGGTGGCAAAGCATGTTTTCACTAAAAAGGTAGGATAGAATGGCGGAGATGGTGTGATGTCATATGGCCTGTGGTTAGTCCATTAGCACCCCGGACGGTGTGATAGTGTGACAACAGGAATCAAGGTCGTCACACGAGGAGGGACAAGGGAGTCAATAGATAATGAAAGAAGAAGGAAAATGTCTGTGACGGCACATTACTAAAAAAATAAATAATTCCACAAAAAAAGGATACGTAAACAATGGTCACTCACCCCAATCGTGCTCTCTAAACCATAAGGGAAGAAATATTTCTACATCATAGCTATTTGGTCATTGGACGCAAAAGGATGTTTGACGTCAGAGAAAATACTCTTTGCTGGCTCTTTTCGGAATAGACCACACACAACAACACACTGAGTGAGCAATTTCTATCTTTATCATTTGTGATCATCCTGTGACCTTGGTGGAGAGAAACAGAAAGTCCGAACACACACACACACTTCCTCCAAGAACACACGCACACGCACACATGCACACTCTAATGTGTATTTTTCATAGCTACACTTTTCCAGTTTGTTGTGTGTGTGTGGGACCTGCTTCTGCCTCATTGCAAGTTGCTTTGGCTGTGTGTGTTTGTTTGTGTGCACGTGTGCACATTTGTTCACATCCCAGCTGAACAAATGCCAGGGACACAGTGCATGTTGACATTTAGCATGGCAACATTGGGCCATGGAAGAACAAAAGAATCACAGAAAGGTAGATAACAGCCCCCTTCAAGGCGTCAGAGTCTTATGGTAATCAAAACCTTCAACATTAGCATTATTGTTAATGTGTTTGTTCAAAAACGAAGGGTCGGTGGATGGCAGTTTGGTTTTTCTTCTTTGGTCAATAAAGAGTGGGCGTGGAGACCGGACTGCTACCGGTTCAGTGTGAGAACCCGACAGAGGACAGAACTACAGTAAGGCAAATGTATACAGTTCAATACAATACATGCAGAGGAAATTCCCAGACCAAGATTCAGCTTTTCCTGCCAGAAAGACACCTTGGCCAGATTGACTGATCCCATGAACTAGAGAATCATTCAGTCAGTCAACCAGCCAGTCGTCCCCTTATTCTGAGACAAAATATTTTAAATGGCAAATTAAGTATTTCTGAAGATAAATACAGAGAAACTCTAACAGTGAACCTCGGCAGGGGACGGAATAACAAGCTTGTTTCAGAGACTGAGGCCAAAAGCAACATTTGCTCTCAGGCAAAAAGCTGTTTATGAAATAATGAGAAACGGATGAGGAGGACCTCCCTTGAAGCTAAGTACAAACACACTTCCTGAATTCAACTCGAATTCTCACACTTTCAGTTGGAGTTCATTGAAGAGCATGTACTGTGATGCAGAGGGAAACATCCCAGATAATCCGTTGTTTTTCAAGAGAAGGATGCAAGGAACACATCATAGTAGCTGCTTGTGTGAAAGAAAAAAACAGAAAGATGGTGATCTAACTGACTGTCATAAAAATGAATATGCAGTACATATCGGCTGTTGAGACCACCTGTTCCGTGTAGAGATCGCAGCAGAAGAGCTCAATCGCTCTCTGTCTCCAGATCCTAGATTAGGCAGGTTTTATGGAGTGCTTCTGCAAGCAAGCTAATTAAGTGCGCCACTGATTCTATATCCTCTTGCACAGCCTTCAGTCACGGACTGCATTTGTGTATTACCTTTCTTATCCTCCGCTGGGGCTCCTGAAAGCACTGTCACATGCACTCATTCACATGGACATTTACACACCGGACAGATTAAAGCAGTAAGAGTGTGTGTGTGCGTCTCTGTCTATGAGTGTACGTGTGTGTTGCGTGTGTCAGCAAACCCAGAGACCACCCCTGTAACATAATATGTGTGTTGTTGGCCTATGCATGTTTATGCACACTTGGGACATCTGTGTAATTTTCAGATGTTAGGCTGGTTATTGGGTGAATTAAGTGTGACGTCTGTGTCTTTAACCTAAAATACCTGCATCAAGGGAGAGTGACAAACATGCCTCATAGACATATGGTCTTCTTTCCTTCTTTCTTTCTATCCATACACCCACGCACATTAGAACCAATCAAGAAAGATCACTTAGATTACCAGAGTTGGCATAGCAACCCCTAAACCACAGTGAGCATCACTTTGTGGGGATATTGGTAGCTGCAGGGCATCGTCCATCAGCCCTCCACTGCTAGGCCAGATCTCCACATGGAACCCTGAGCGCGGTCTGATGCATTGTTCAGCAGTAGATGTCGGCCAATGGAGTCGGATCCAACTACCGGGACGTTCCTTGAGGTCGGTACACTCAGTGCCAGTCTATTCGTTTATGATGATGGGAGAAAACACAGACAGACATTTCTTCCCACCGTGATTTGAAAAAAGACCAAGATCATGAAGCATACAAACAGCTTTTATTTCCAAAAGCATTCAACATGCTTAATGGTGTAATATTTCTTAAAATGACTAGGCCTATGTTATGCATTTAGTTGAGTTGTGTACTTGTATTATCCAAAATGTTTCCAAAAATGTTCAAACACAGAGAACTCCGGTGTTTTATTCAGGGCAAGTGTGCGTTTCATTTGGTCTCCTCATGGCGTCATATCTCCAGTGCCCCCTAACTTCCGGGGCAACCCTGGAAACAGTTATTCAGAAGGGCCCTTATTTATTGATATGATATTTCAATATTGATCAAGCTTCCTATGATGTGCTGCCACCTAGCCCATGCTTACACCTAGCCCATAACATCACAATAGTGTTCAATACAATCCTAATCTTATTTTTATTATTCTGCTTTGATAACATTGCTGGTTTACCCCATCATTGAGCTACCACAAAACGTCAGCTGTAAGGGAAGTCAACAAATTTAACGGTAAGATAGCAAGTTAGTGTTTCCTTGGTAGCGTTTCCTTAATAACGTTGACTTGATAACGTTTTGAAGTTAACGTTATCTCTTATAACGTAATACAATACCACATCCGTTAAAAGGATTTCTGCCTAGGTCACGTCCGATCATTTTTTTTACCGGCAATGGTGGGGAAGAAAATAGTTCCCCAACAGACAACAGATCCCAGCTAAAAAAAAATCTCCAAAACATGTCCCGGAGAGCGTTGCATACAATAGAGCTGAACAGAGCCAAACATGGATGGACAGGCCGGGAGGCAGACAGGCACACAGGCGGTGAAGGAAACACTGCAAGATGTGCTAGCAAATGCTTACGTGAACACACATAGGCAAGCCCTGTCTCGTGCACACATATTTTGGATCGAGGGAGCTGTCTTAAATCAGGGAATCAGGGCACCAAAGTGTGTGTCTGTGTATGTGTCTGTGTGTGGGGAGGAGAGAGATGCATTTCAACAGATGTAGAGTAGGAGTAAGGTATTGGTCTCTTCATATCCTGCCATATCTGCCATACACACAAGTATCCGCTCTGTGTGTCATTCTATGAGACAGACGTGTGGATAGCAGGGCTGCACTGTGTGGACACTCAGATCCCACATGCTGATACCTCAGGCAGCATTACGCACACTTTAGGTGGTTTATCTAACACAACCCTGTGTGTGTGTGTGTGTTAGTATGGGGGAAATCCGGCCAAATCATCATAGATTCAGAGATGTACTTCAAGGTAGGTTTGCTTTGGGGGTTGTGTGTGGGTGTTATCACCTCCTCCTTGGTACTCATGCCATGGTGGTCTGAGCTCCCCCCCCCCCTGTTCATAGAGGAGGAAAAATAAGTGTTCTGTCTCAGGAACACAGATAACAAGCTGGTCACGTTGCCTCTCTCTCTCTCTCTCTCTCTCTCTCTCTCTCTCTCTCTCTCTCTCTCTCTCTCTCTCTCTCTCTCTCTCTCTCTCTCTCTCTCTCTCTCTCTCTCTCTCTCTCAGATGTAGGATAGATTAGATGAGCTATCTCAAGCACCACTAGTGTGTGGTCGATGGTGTTTCCAGGCATGCTTACTTTGACTGACTGTTTTGCTGATCGTATGTTGATACAACTGTCTGCTCTTCTCCTATAGCAATTCCACCACACCAGTGTGTTGACAGTAATTAATTACCGTCAATGTGCTGTAGTTGACAAATTTAACTGTGTGCGTGTACATACATACATGTAATTTATTTCTTTAATTAAACGTAAGTGTGTGGGGGATTCAACGTCTCCATAACTGCCAGAGTCACAGAGCGAGCCGCTGTTTGCCTTGCTCATAGTGAGCGTCGCCATGGAAACCGCACTGGCAGTGCAGTGTGAAGTGGAAGAAGAGCTTGTGGTCCTCCAGAGAAAGAGAGAGAGAGAGTGACGACAGGGAGAGGGAAAGAGCGAGTGACATTAAGCTTCAAAGGAAGAGATAACGAGAGAGCTCACACTGACGGAGAAGGCACCCGTGAGCAGGGAAGAGAGATAGAGGGCGAGAGACATTCAATGACAGGTGAGCGAGGGCTAGTGAAGAAGGGTGTTTTTTAATAAATCAATGACAGAGTAAACAGACAAAGACTAAGGTGTGTTTGGGGTCATTTGAACATGACCCCAAACACTCTGTGCTTCTCATATCTCAGTCGTGATACATTACTGGCTTATTATTAATGGGTGTGTGTGTGTGTGTGTGTGTGTGTGTGTGTGTGTGTGTGTGTGTGTGTGTGTGTGTGTGTGTGTGTGTGTGTGTGTGTGTGTGTGTGTGTGTGTGTGTGTGTGTGTGTGTGTGTGTGATGGTGAGCTTGTGTTAGTCTATTACCCCTGCCAGATTATATCTTCCATTTCTTTTGAGTTAATAGAGAAATGTTAAAGAGGCGCTGCAAGCAAGAGTGTATTTAGTGAAGGAGGGAGGGAGGAGGTGAGGGGAGGAGGTGAGGGGAGGAGCGAGAGAGAGGCAGGTCTCACTGAGCATGCTCTTTGTGTTAACTTCCTGTTCTCTCTCTTTCTCACACACAGGACAGAAACAGGGAGAAGGAGAGACACAGACGACTGAAGAGGAATTCTGAGAGGAAACGGTGGAATTACGATTCTCTGACAGACCAGCGTTTCCCTCCGTGGATCGTACCATTCTTCTACCCTCTCTGAACAGAGATTTACTGTTCTCAGTGTCTTTCTAAACCAACTGGACAACAGTTTGTACTTTGTTACTTTGTATAAGCTCAGTGATACAATGTGTTTTTTAATGTTCGAGTTTTAGAGTTGCCCTGTTTGGGTTGAGCTGAATTCCTCTACGAGATCCGTCTGTCCTGCCGTTGCTCTGCGTCAGGATCCCTGTGTTGTGACAGGAGGACTGACGTTGTGAATTCACAGTAACTCGAAGACGTCATATCTGTATTTGCATTCCAGTTCTGCTTTCCCCGGAGGACGGATCCTCGCCTGTGTGAGTGGGTGAGAGACAGAAATAGAAAGAGTGTGTGTGTGTGTGTGTGTGTGTGTGTGTGTGTGTGTGGTCAAAAGCGTAAACCTGTAGCTTCCAGTGCAGGCGTGTAGCCCACATCACAGTAGAAATATGGGATCGGAGAAGGACTTGGAGTCGCCCCACGCCTCTGTGAGCGCCACCCCGAACCCAAAGTGCCGTGCGTCGGGCAAGCGCCCGGGACGCATCTCCTTCCACAGCCTCTTCCACGGCAAGCGCAGCTCCAGACGCACCAAGTCCGGGGCGCCCAGCCCCAGCATCGTCCAGCAGCTCCACCACCACCACCAACAGCTGCAGCAGCTCCTCCCGACCATCCCCAACATGCCCTCCGCCCTCCAACACCACCCTGCCCCCGCCGTGGTGCCGGCGCCGGCCCCGGCCGCCTCCGCCAACGCCTCCGCCAACACCGCCACTGGCGCCGCCGCCGCCTTCGTCGTGACCTCCCCCTACAAACCGCTCGCCTCCTACGCCACCACGGCCGACCCCAGCAGCCCCGCCCCGTCCCAGGCCCTCTCCTCCAGCCGGGCCTCCCTGGCGGAGGCGGGCGGGGGCCCCGGGGACGCCGGGGAAGCCGGGGAGGCCGGGGAGGCGGAGCAGCTGGAGTGCCCCCTGTGCCTGGTGCGGCAGCCCGCCCGGCAGCTGCCCGCGCTGCACGGCTGCGGCCACCGCTCCTGCCTGGGCTGCCTGCGGCAGTACCTGCGCATCGAGATCACGGAGAGCCGCGTGCAGCTCAGCTGCCCCGAGTGCGCCGAGCGGCTGGTGCCGCGGCAGGTGGCCGACATCCTGCAGGACGCCGCGCTGCTGGAGAAGTACGAGGAGTTCCTGCTCCGCCGCTGCCTCGCCGCCGACCCCGACTGCCGCTGGTGCCCGGCGCCCGACTGCGGGTAAGAGACGCGAAAAAATCAATCAATGTTCGCGATGCGGTCGTCATGGTAACGATCGCCGTATTGGTGATCGTTAACGTAATGATCTGTATGCAGTATAAAGGACGCGATCTACCGAAATGGGAAGTACACACCTACGCGATTACAGCCGACGCCGTACGTTCTGCGCTTGCGCGAGATAATAATAAAGGTAATGTCTCCAAAACAACAAGCGGCGCTAATCTGTATTGTGGTCCGAAAAAAAGACGAAAAACGGAAATACCAGGTCCTCTCTCTGGAACAATACACAGAGCACGCGGTCATCACCAGTCACTGTTGTCAAACCATGGATGACGTTGGTGCAAAGATACTGGCCTTGTCAGCTCTTGCGCTTTTTCTTTTGGAAGAAGAAAGTGGTAAGCGAAAAATAAGGAGAGAAGTTAGACACACAAGTGGGTGATAGTGTGGATACCACTGCGAGCAGGCTATGGAGCTTATCCGAATTTGTGTCGGGAACTTTGCTTTTTCAAAGATGTTTTATTGTAAGAAGTAATAAAGTATAAAATGTAAGAAAGTAGTAGTAAGTATAAAATACAAAAGGCATGCAATATCAAAATACAAGTAAACTTAAGATGGTATGTTTACCATCCTCACTTGCGGGCTTCACTGATTCGCTAGTCAAGCTGCTAGCCCTCCACCAATCAGAATGGTAAAAGACTGAACGATGGCCAATAACACATGTCGAATCGGCTGAAAAGAACGCCGACGTGGCCGATTTCACCGTACACACCAAAGAGAGAGACTCATGTCACCGACCTCTCAAGTCTAACCAACGCCGATATACGGCCCAGTGTGTCGCCGCCTTTAGTGATCGTTATCTTAATGATCGTTGTATCAGTGATCAGATAAAAAAAGTGGTAAAAGTGTGCGGATATGTTGGGCCCTTCTTTCCTTCTTTCTTATGTCAGTTAATTATTCAAGATCTTACAGGACGATACCAGGAAGATCAAACCATCCTAACCGTATCTCCTGGCCTCACTAAATAATGTTTCCAACATGGTTCATAGAAATCCCTTGTTTTTTTGGTCGCATATCGGTGACGTTTTAATGAAGCCATTAGAGATGGTAACGATGGTTTGATCATTTTTATGGTCCTTTAGGGAAACTATCACTTTAACCTGAAGTGGCCTTTTGGACCAGGAACCAATCAGCCATTCACGATCAGTCGCCAAATCTGAATGACCTGCTTCATATTTAGTCTCATATCATCATATCAATATAATAATCACCTTTATCTGTACGTGATTGTTATGATCATTCTTCTGTTTACAAACGTAACGTTCTTCTTTATTTACTAGTGGTGCTCCATTATCTGTGCATGATTAATTTGTGTTCTAAGTCCAACAGTAAAAACATTTCACAATCTTACCTTCCAGGGAATATAGGCCAACCCTGGAGTCAGAGCATAAAAAACAAAGAAAGACATCTCAAGGTTTTCATTTGGCTCATTATTTTGTTTGGATCAGCCTCATGATTAGCAGGAGCTGAATTTAATTCAAATACTCCACAGGTCCAAACCTGTGAGAAATGGCACGCACTCACCCTTTACCACAGAAGGCACACACACCCTTTGATGACTTGCAAGTTTGTTTACCAGGTTGCGTTGCCAGAGATCTTTAATATGTTCCTTCAGTAACTGACGAGGGGGAAACTTAACCCTGCCGTGTTAATCCACCTCAAATGGGCTTTCCCTCTCCACCACTTCCTGTTCCTGTTAGACAGCAACAGGTAAATCCAGTTACTAGTTGATTTGGGTTTTAAAGTGTGGCGATTGTTTAGTGTTTTCTACCATACCTCTAGAGCAAAAAGTTAAATGATAGATGTAGGCCCTGGCTCAAGGAATGCTGAGTGTTAGTTCTAGCATCTCCTCCCACCTCCTCATTCCTCCCTTTCATGCCCAATCTCGGCCAGAAGATGCTTTTCCTGTCGATGTATTCTGTTACCTCAATCCCTCCGTTTCTCTCTTTCTCTGTGTGTGTGTGTGTGTGTGTGTGTGTGTGTGTGTGTGTGTGTGTGTGTGTGTGTGTGTGTGTGTGTGTGTGTGTGTGTGTGTGTGTGTGTGTGTGTGTGTATGCTTATCGAAAGGAAGAGGAATGAATATGAACATAAATATCCGCTGTTTTTGGGGGTTATTTTTCTGGCAATGTGGTAGGGAAAGTCCTTGACAGATTGTTTTTGTTAAACAAAAAAGTGTGTGTGCGCGCGCGTGTGTGTCTGTGTTGCTGGAGTCAGCAGCTCTGTCGTGGGCAGGGGATGACCTAGATATCTACAGGGGACTGTCCAGGGTCTTACACCAGAGCTGTGATTCACTCGAACTGGCCCAATTACCTTAACAGCAGGTTCAACTGCTTATTCAGTGGTAGACTTGTTTTCTGTAAGAGAGAGAGAAAGAGAGAGAGGTAGTCTGCTTGCGGGTACAAAAACAGAGAGAGTGAGAGTGAGAGAGAGAGAGAGAGAGAGAGAGATAGAGGGGTCGTGGGAGGTAGAGAGAGGTAGGGAGAGGGGCAGGGAGAGCGAGAGCGGTAGGGAGGGAGAGAGAGTTGACCTTGGTTGTTCATAAGGGAGTGAGAGAGGAAGAAATGCACGGTCGGCCAAAGGCCTGCTGACCGCTTGCTACTCTCTAATTTATCGCCTCTTTCTAGGCTTCTATATAATGAGAGAGTTTATCGGCTTTATCAAGTCTGTGTGGTGGTGAAGAGCAACACTATCCTGTCTCCCTCCGTCTTTGAAAGCTGATATTTTACTGACATCATATTATTTCCCAAATCAAACTCAGTGCTGGAACATTGTGTTGTATTACCCCGAACACAATACAAAGTCAAACCTGCAAATAATAATAATAATAATAATAATAATACATTTAATTTAGAGGCGCCTTTCAAGACACCCAAGGTCACCTTACAGAGCATATAGTCATCATTCAAAACTATGTAAAAAAGACTAGGAATAAAAGGAAAACAGAGGTTAAACATGAATAATAATAATAATTAATAACACTCAAAGACGCCTAAAGTGAAGGGGGGGACCTCACTAACCACCACCAATATGTAGCACCCACTTGGGTGATGCACGGCAGCCAATCGGTGCCAGAACGCTCACTACACACCAGCTTGAGGTGGAGAGTTAGGGATGAGGTGGAGAGTGAGGGAAAAGAACATATTTAAACACTATCGACCATATTTAAACACTGTCGATCACATTTAAACAATATCGACCACATGTAAACACTATCGACCACATTTAAACACTATCGACCATATTTAAACACTATGGACCACATGTAAACCCTATCGACCACATGTAAACACTATCGACCACATGTAAACACTATCGACCACATGTAAACACTATCGCCCACATTTAAACACTATGGACCACACGTAAACACTATGGACCACATGTAAACCCTATCGACCATATATAAACACTATCGACCACATTTAAACATGTAAACCCTATCGACCACAATTAAACACTATCGACCACAATTAAACACTATCGACCACATTTAAACATGTAAACCCTATCGACCACATTTAAACACTATCGACCACATCCAAACACCATCGACCACATTTAAACACTCTCGCCCACACCTATACACTATCGACCACATTTAAACACTATCGACAAATGCACTTGGACAGTGTGGTGCCCTACTTTCATCTTTTATTGCACGCCTCAGAGCAATATATTGACAGTTGAAATTCCTTATTTTTTCTGGCAGACCTTGTAGCGCATTGTTGACAGTTGACTGAAAGATTATTGACGGCATATTGATGAGTGTACAGTAGAGTCAATAGAGTATGTGATTAATGGATGGATAGAGATATAACTCCATAGGTTTGTGTTGAAATGAATACTCTCTATTCTCCCTCTATTTTCTGTCCCTGGTGTTGCTGGACACACTCACTCACTCACTCACTCACTCACTCACTCACTCACTCACTCACACAAATGTCCGCCTCCTTGTCTAGCAAATCAGATCCACTCCAGTTTGACTGACGGCAGGGTAGCCAATAGCAATGAAAATAGCTCCCCCAAGCTGCCTACTTTAGCTTCCAGTTGCTATGGATACTACTGATGTGGTGACGAGGTGTTGCCACGGGGACAGGAGTAGATGCCTGATTAAAGAGATCATGTTGTGTATGTGTGTGCTTCGGAAATAAAGATTTACCTTTGCCATGCCAATCAAGTCCTTTTGAATCCTGAACCTGGAATGTTGAAAGACGGAGAGAGGTTTTTAACTGTACAACTCTCTCTCACACACCCAAAAACAAACACACAAACACGCACACGTACACACTTTAGAACGGTGAGGCTCAAAGTGAGGGCCTGAAGGAGGGTGACCTCATCGAACAGATCCAGACACATTTCACTGCTAACTGATCTGACTCGTCTTCTGCTTACTTAGACGTTATATTTCCACATCAATTTTCTTCCTCTTGCCAAGTGTGATCATGTCTTATTCAAATTTTGATAATGAGTCGTATCTAACTTGACAATGTTTTAGTGGTCTATCGAGACTTTGAACTTTGTCTCTCTCTATCTCTCCTCCCTCCCCCATGTCCGTATCCTGGTCACTTTCTCTTTCTCTCACCTCCACTATCCTTATCACTTCTGTCACTCTCCCTCCTCTCCAACCTGTCCCTCTCCCTCTCCCTGTCCCTCCTCTCCTCCCTCCTCTCCAACCTGTCCCTCTCCCTCTCCCTGTCCCTCCTCTTCTCCCTCCTCTCCTCCCTGTCCCTCCTCTCCTCCCTGTCCCTCTCCCGGTCCCTCCTCTCCTCCATGTCCATGTCCCTCCTCTCCTCCATGTCCCTGTCCCTCCTCTCCTCCCTCTCCCTCCTCTTCTCCCTCCTCTTCTCCCTGTCCCTCCTCTCCTCTCCTCCTTGTCCCTCCTCTTCTCTCTCCTCTTCTCCCTGTCCCTCCTCTCCTCTCCTCCCTGTCCCTCTCCCTCTCCTTGTCCCTCCTCTTCTCCCTCTCCCTCTCCCGGTCCCTCCTCTTCTCCCTGTCCCTCTCCCTCTCCCACTGCCTCTCTTTGGTGCAGCTTTGCGGTGATCGCGTCGGGCTGTGCCAGCTGTCCCAGGCTGGTGTGCCGCAGGGAGGGCTGTGGAGCCGAGTTCTGCTACCACTGTAAGCAGGCCTGGCACCCCAACCAGACCTGTGACTCCGCCCGCCAGCAGAGGGCGCAGTCCCTGCACACGCACAGCAACCACTCCCCCAGCTACACGCAGGAGCAGGGACCCGGTGAGTGCCCTCTGGATGCGTACAGACAGACAGACAGACAGACAGACAGACAGACAGACAGACAGACTGACTGACTGACTGACTGACTGACTGACTGACTGACTGACTGACTGACTGACTGACTGACTGGGATCACATTTTCCATCTTACTCATGTATTTTCCAACACGTTTACACGTTACCAATGTGTGTGTGTGTGTGTGGTTGCAAACACACACACGCCAGCCGATTTCTCCTCAAAGCAGATGGTTTTCCGATGTATGTTTCACACCTCAGAGTAGCGCTCCATCCACCTCCTTCCATCGACCCCCATTTTATCAACACACCACAGTAGTCATATCCCGCTAAACACCAGCTGTTATTTATATCACGCCCCGCCGTGCGACGGCCAACAGTCTCCCCTCGCCGCCGGGGTAGGAGGGGGAGGGGAGGGGGGGGGGGGGGTGCGGTCCAAACGCAGACACACAGCGGGCGCAGAAGACAGTAGAGCTCCGACAGCGGCCCAGGCTCAGTGATAAAGACCCGCTGGAGTCGGGATCAGGCAGGGAAAAGCCAGGAAATGGTCGGTCTGGAAGAAACGAGGCCGAACACTGAGTCCCCGGTGCCTGATACAAACTGTACAGAGTGTGTTTGTGTGTGTCTGTGTAATTTGTTCTCATTATCTTTGAGAAGAGCAGATAGTGGAGGAGGTTCCGACAACAGCACGATACAAACAATAACAATTTCCACATTCTGTGTACAGACACTTACACAAACAAACACACACACACACACACACCATCTGCCTTGGCAAGTCACGTCAGATTCGTTTTGACTTAAGAGGGAAGCTGTGTGTACACAGTGACACAGGACCTATTTGGTCTCCATGGCGACCGCTTTAAACTGCGTCGGTGAAACAAGCTGTTGTGATCGGCCACAGCCTCACTTTAAAGGAGGCTGAAAAACACACACGCACGCACGCACGCACGCACAGTCCAGCTGACCACTGTGCATTGCGGTCCCCAGCTGATGACATCAAGCCCTGCCCGCGCTGCGGTGCGTACATCATCAAGATGAACGACGGCAGCTGTAATCACATGACCTGTGCCGTCTGCGGCTCCGAGTTCTGCTGGCTCTGCATGAAGGAGATCTCCGACCTGCACTACCTCAGGTACACACGCACACGCACACACACACACACACACACACACACACACACACACACACACACACACACACACACACACACACACACACACACACACACACACACACACACACACACACACACACACACACACCCAGAGGGAGTTGTAGACACACACGCACCCACACACACCGAATGTAAACCTGCACATTATGCACACAAACGCAGACATACACACAAGAAAAGATACACGTGCAGATCCATGGACACATACACAGAAATCCACTCGTGCATTACTATACACACAAACACAGAAGTACACGCATGCATACATACACAGGCAGATACACACACAGACAAATGCAGAAATACAAACACACACGAATGCATGCACACACCACACACACACACGCACTGTCTCACTCCTAGTCAGAGTACAACTTTAACACTCGTGTGTGTGTGTGTGTGCTTTGTATGTGTTTGTGTGTATGCTGTGTTTGCGTGTGTGTGTGTGTATGTGTGTTTATGTGTGTGTTTGCATGATTGCTGTGTGTGGGTGTGTGTGTGTCTGCCCAGTCCGTCCGGCTGCACCTTCTGGGGGAAGAAGCCGTGGAGCAGGAAGAAGAAGATCCTGTGGCAGCTGGGAACGCTGATCGGCGCTCCCATCGGCATCACGCTGATCGCCGGCATCGCCGTGCCCGCCATGGTCATCGGCATCCCCGTCTACGTGGGCCGCAAGGTGAGCCTCCTCCCCCTGGCGGGGGACACTCGCCTCCACCTGAACGTTTCTGAGGCACTTTAAACCAAACCAAAGAGGCTTTGTATGGTTTTACACTTATGAAGAGAGACAGGCAGGAGGAAGAAAAGAAGGGGTGTGTGTGTGTGTGTGTGTGTGTGTGTGTGTGTGTGTGTGTGTGTGTGTGTGTGTGTGTGTGTGTGTGTGTGTGTGTGTGTGTGTGTGTGTGTGTGTGTGTGTGTGTGTGTGTAACACAATCTTTATGAAAGGAAAGGTACTTTATCGTCTTTCTTTATAATAATTCTTATGTAATTAGGGTAAGGGTTTTTTCCTTTTCATAAGAAACCACAGATGAGAATATCCAGCTTTGAAGCAATACATGGGAGTTCTTTCACAACTTCAAAACTTTCACACACATGCTCACCCTTTGACCAGATTGTGAAACTATTTCCATCTAGGTTTCGATATCTTTTGAATGAATTCCTGCTCTCATTTTGAAACCACTTTCGGAATTTCCCTGAAATGAGAGCATTTACTTTCAGTTCCTGAGCATACCAACGTATTTGAATCCAGAAGGTTATTTGCGTAACTTATTTACTCCAGATAATTGAAAATAATAATATGTATTTGGCAATATCAACACACAGAAATTGCTTTTTTATTTATCTTACTCTTGCAACGTTTCTAGGTGTTAAACCAATGACTGCATACAGAATCGGACTGCTGTGACCTCTGGTGGCGAATCTGGGTAACTTACGGGATGAGCGTAACCTCAGATATATCAGAGGATACCTCAGCTCTCACACACGATGGAACCACTAGTTCATGTTTATCAAATGGACCGGTTTCACAGATAAAGGAACGATAAGATAACACTTTATTGATCCCCAGGGGGGGAGGTTTGGGTGTAACAGTGGCCGACAGATGTCTGGAACGCTGACGGGTATCGGTTTCAGATCAACAGATACCCATGTCTTCAGTTCAACATTCTATGCAAATTATTTGAGAGGTGAAAAATAACGTCAGCTCCCGCCTCTGTTGCCCCAGATCCACGCCCACTACGAGCTGAGGAAGGCGTCTCGCCACAGACGCAACTTGGCCATCACAGGGGGCGTGGCCCTGTCAATCATCAGCGCTCCTGTCGTGGCAGCCGTCAGCGTCGGTTCGTTCCACATTCTCCTCTGTCCCCATTCTCTTCATCCACTGAAATATCTTTCACTTGCTCCTTATTCATTTAATGGAAATAAATGGATCATTAAAATATTAGATTCATTTATGACATTAATATCATAATAAATTGTTATTGTATTTTTCATATTATATTCATATCCATATTTAAGATTCAGATTATTATATTAATAGCTTGAGCTTTGTGGGACTAACGATGATCCTATTATATTATATAAAGATGGACTGTGTACGTACTGTATTGAAAAGGAGGCGAGCGTTTGGCATACTGACTGAAGTGTAAAGCTCCCCCTGGTGGTTAGACCAGCACAATGCTTGGCTCTCGTGCAGTGCGGTCCCGTTCAGCCCTGTTTTCCTTCCTCCTCTGGGCGTCGGGAGCAGGCATCGGAGTGCCCATCATGCTGGCCTACGTCTACGGAGTGGTGCCCATCTCGCTGTGTCGCGGCGGCGGTTGTGGCGTCAGCCGAGAGAAGGGCCGTGGCGTTCGGATCGACTTCGATGAGGACGACGGACCAATCACAGGTAGCTGATGTTTTCAGTCGCCTTCCTTCCGATTAGGTGATTTAAGAGTTTTTGTTGATGATTTGAAGGTTGACAGTTCTGATATAGGGTCCAAAAGGGTCTTGGTAGGATATTGCGAGAGGCCAAACCACAGAATGACAGGATCACACGGTGTTCATTGAGTTTCTTCTTAATGCAACATTTTAAAGTTATCTTATGAGTGAGTCTCATGCTGGAGCAGGGGAATGTTGTTTTAATTAAGTCAGAATTAATTTAAAAAAACGTGAAACCACATTTTCCCAAATCTCATCCATTCTTGGTGTCTCTCTAGATCTGTACCATATTTCTCCCTTATTTATTATTATTTATTGACATATATATTGGAACACACTGTTAGTTGTGTGCTTCCAAGTGGTCGTCCCACTGCTGCTGTAACAACCCCTCTCTCTCTCTCCCTAGTGGCTGACGCCTGGCGTGCCCTCAAGTCCCCCAGCCTCGGGGAGAGCAGCCTGGAGGGCGCCGCCAGCGGCCTCAGCACCACCTCCCCCAGCGAGGGGCTGTCTGTGGCCCCGGGAACCCTGGGGGACGCCCCGCACTTCAACACCCTGGCAGGGGGCTCTCTGGGGACCCGCACCGGCAAGTACAGCAGGTAAGAGTCAGTGAGTAAGGGAAAGCATCCCTCCTCAGTGTGAGCATACCTGCTATGTGGTTTCGTTCTGGCTAACTGCTAGCATCCCTCCTCAGTGTGAGCCTACCCGCTAAAGGATGTCCCTGCTCATTGTTAGCATACCGGCATTTGATGGTATCCTTGCTAATTGGAAGTAAAGCTGCTAAATTATAACAAATCTGCTAAATGTAAGCATCCATGCTCGCTATTTCCCACGTGTTCTGTAAGCAGGACATACAAACTATTAGAAACGCGTTACATTACATTTCCATGATGTACATTTCCACCCTTTGTCCCATCTTAATCGCTCTTATAGGTTATGGCTCTTTCAAAACATCCTTCTTATCCATTGATGCATTACTAATGTCAACACAGAACACAGAGCATCACTAATGAAAATGCATTGATATGAAGTGCTGTTACTATAAACACATGAGAAGTTCATCATTGAATCATTGAATCATTGATGACGTTGGACAGCTGAGAGGTTCTCCCAGCCCACTCTGAGGTTACGGTTAGTAGACCAGGGTGCGTAGAGCTGACTGAGCTGGCGGTCCACAGGCTGGAGGTGCAGGTGGGGGAGCTGGCTAAGGAGAGCACCCAGAGGGACACGGGAAGCCTGGGGGCCGGCAGTGACTGTGCGAGCACCAGGGGCATGGCCGGCTCCATCGTCTCCGCCTACACCTTACCTGACAGGTGAGACATCATCCTGAGGTCTCTCATTTGAGTTTGATTCTATTTTTTCAGCGTCTGGCCTTCTGTCATCTCTCTGGATATTCCTCTCTTTTTTTTGGTCTTTTCTCGGTTACGTTATTTTCCTCTCTGTTCATCATGAATTGATTTAATATCAACTCAACACTACAATTACGCGGCCAACAGGTCGCCGCCTCCAGGACATGATTGGTTGAAACAAATATGAAATGAAAAAACTGAAACCAGATTTGACATCGTCTGCTATCAGACTTTAGTGTTACTTAACCTCAAATTTCGGCCGTTTGGGACAAACCAAACACTATCCTGCCCTAATATATATCAAACCTATTCTAATAAATAAATATAATCTCTTTATGATATCCTTCCTACTACAGGGAATGCACCAACCTGGAGATCCAGGTGGACATCGAGACCAAACCCAGCCATCTCTGCCTGACCAGTGAGGAGGACCTGACCCAACCCGCTGGCTCCGCTGCCATGGCAACGTGCTCAGGAGGGGAGGAGCCTCAGGACTGCAGCTCCAGAAGGGGCGGGGCCCTGTCCGACTCTGCTCTCAGGCTGTCCCCCTCGGGGGCGTCGCTCAGGGAGGGGTCCCAGGATGTCTCGTTTGGGGAGGGGCCCCAGGACGTCCTGCCGATGGAGGGGCCCCTTGACTTCTCCCTGGGGGAGGGGCCTCAGGACATCGTGCTGGGGGAGGGGCCCCGAGACCTCGCACTGGGGGAAGAGCCCCGGGACGTCCCGGCAGGGGAGGGGCCCCAGGACGTCTCACAGGGGGAGGGCCCCCAGGAGCTCTCAGTGGGGGAGGGGCCCCGAGACGTTACCCTGGCGCAGCCCGAGAGCTTCCGCAGCGACCTTGAGCTGTCCGACACGCAGTCGGACGACATCGCCGAGTTGACGTCGGACGACTGCGACTCCCCGCACCCCAAGAGCTGCCGCCCTGCCTCGTCCGCCTCCCAGACCCAGGCCCTCTGCCTGGCGCTGAACCCCTCCACCGAAGGCCTTCACTGTCCCGCCGGCAGTACCGTCGTCCTCTACGTCTGAGGGACTCACCCCTGTGTCAGGACGGCACAAAAACTCCAAACTCAACGGACCTAACTAACAAAGCCGCCGCCGCCGCCGCCGCCACTGAAGACGTGGTCCCATAGCTTCCTCCCTTAGCTGTTATTGTCGGTTCCCCCGCTGCACTGTCCGAAGCCACAGAGGCTGCTCCGTACACGGCCGCCCGCCTTTGGTTCTGTGTTCCGGTTCTTCTGTCTTACGTGTGCACCTGTCTGTCAGTTGACCTCCGCAGCGAGTACGTTGTCAGGGAACTACCTCTGAGATTTATAAGATGACCTTTTATGTTTACTACTTGGTGCAAAATGCCTTGGCTTCTTAAGCAAAAAAAGAAGAAAACAACACAAAGGAGGAAACAAGGTGTTGCTAAGCACAGTAGTGAGTGAAGGACGTGGGAGAGTTAGTGTTGTTTCTGACAGGATGAATGAATGTGGGGCTTGTGTGTCCGACTAGTTCTTTATTTTATATTTTTGTATATTTTTTCCCCCTATTTATATGAATAGAATGATTGACGGCTGGTGTTTTTTCCTGTGTGCATCAGTCTGCATGGTGTCTCGTGTGTGAGGTGTAGGACCACAGTGAACACCCCCCCCTGTCCCCATCTATCTGCTTCAAAGGTTGAAAAAAGAGAGAATGAAAGATGAAAGCAGAATAAACACAGTCAATATTTTTTTGAGCACTTTCCGGCGCAGGGTGACGGGCGACCCGATCAATGGTTTAAACGAAATACAACTGTGAGAAAACGGAAGAAGTGGCAATTTTGTTCTGGTGTACTCCGACATAGTAATTTTTCTACAGTAAATCACCCTGAGAAAAAACCTGGAATTTAAGTACACTAATCCATTCCTCTCTCATTCTCGCTGAAAAAGTGTGTGGTGAAATAGGTTGGGGTGGTTACAGGAGAGCCATGCGTCAGGTGTGATTTCCCTGCGGTGGTCCAACGCCAAACCAGTGGTTGATCAACAAGGCCCCATGAGATGATGATGTTATCATGAGCTGCTGACACATAAAGCCGCACATGGTGAATAACTGACTTCAGGCCTTACAGACGTTAGGGGGCTGATCCCCCTCTCACTGACCAACACACACACACACACACGCACGCACACACACACACACACACACACACACACACACACACACACACACACACACACACACACACACACACACACACACACACACACACACACACACACACACACACACACACACACACACACACACACACACACACACACACACACACACACCCCAACCTGCCGTCCGACCCACTTGAATGTTGTTTGTAGACATTGTGTGTGTGTGTTTCCCCACTGTCATTTATTTTTAAATGAGCACTTGTGCACTTTATCAATTGTCAATGTTATGACCCACTGTCCACTGTCTTTGCGCTAAGCAAGTTTACTTGGATTCCAATCAAATGTCTGTGATAGGAGAAGAAAAGATTAAAGGGTCCTTTTACAAAACAATACCACAAAGCCTCTTATGTTGGGTGTAAACGTTTTTTTCCAAAAACAATATCTTGTCCTTTTAAATATTTAAATAAATGTAAAATATAACACATGATGTTTATCATGACCAATTTCAATTTTGTGTCAGATCACGAAACCATCTTTCCATCGCAGAAGGCAACTTCTTTGTCTGAATACGCTTTCAAAAAATGTATAACTCATTTTGGAATTAAACTTTTCAAATACTAACGCCGATTTATTTCCTAATCAACCTTCATTTTGGTTTATGGAGTTTATTTGATCCATAAAGGTCTGCGGGAATATCTTTAGCGTTGCAGAATTATCTACCCATACTGGGCATTGCTTGGCTTTATCTGTTTTTATGATACCTGTTACTGCTTGTTTTGACCTGGCCCTAGAAAGAAAACCCTACAAATCTTCCACAGATTAAAATTCAATTTCCTGAAAGAGATCTGATTTGTCGCCAAGAGACATTAAAACAGAGTTGTACTTGTTTGAAGTTTACAGTCTAGATAGATAGCAGTATGTAAGTGTTATCAAGGGAGACGTTTTTAAGGACACTAAGGACTGTGAAAGAAATTGTGGACTTTTGGAAAATTCAATAAAATACTTTTGTTGTAACAAATGTGTTTTGAATTGTGAATGATACAGTAAAATGAAGCCTTTGCAGCTTGTGCAGCATTGCCCCCTGCTCATAACTTAACCATAAACTATAGACTTGACTGCAAACTATAATATATTAATATAAAATCTAATACATTTTAAATATAAAAAATAGTAAATCATTTGAAAAACCAAAAAAATGCAATATTGAAAGACTGCACATTCGAAAACAATTCCACTTATAACATTCTTCTTGAAGGGCTGCCGTAAATGGAGGTCGTAAATACTTTTATTGCGACAAGGGTTTTCTTTGCCGTAAAGCAACAACGCGTACATAGAGGAAGGTTAAATTCGATACAACCGGGTAACAACAGGGTAAATATATATAATCATATGAACATAGAACTCCTTATTGCCGCATAATATGGGTTTCAATACGATGTGTGATAGATGCTAAGGTCGAAACTGCAACAATGTCTTATTGTTTAAAAACTGGATACAATAATAGATTGGTCAGATGTTGTTTCAAGGGCTCCGAAGAGACTGACACTAGACGGTCGTATATAGTGTGCTTATTGTAATGAACTAATCAACTAATAGATCGGCAACATGTTTCTTTATGTGTCTACAAAATCCTAAATAAGTTGTACAGTGTATTTGATCGACGCAACCCTGAACAGCAAGCTAACCTAGACAATGCTAACTGGATACATGATCCATAATAATACCCAGTCAGTATGATGGCTATTGATGTATATGAAGAATTCACATACGTCTTTATCGCAGTATCACTTGCAAAGGGAGCCATTTCAAGTATATTTGATTATTCATTCTATTTTGTGTTACACTCAACGAATAGTTTACATTGGATGTACCTAAACGTTTCATGATATGCTCGTATGGCCTTTTTCAGCCTTTAGGAAATGTCTGTTTACCAGGGGTACAGAAAAATAAACCTCGGTGCAACATACAAGCTCTTCACCTTCGCATTTTTGAGGGTCCACTATGATATTATTGATGTGCAGTGCACATGGAACTAGCATAAAACAGTTTGAATTCTGACCATAGACCTATAGACTTTTTTCATATTTCTCTCTGTCTGTCTCTCGCTCCCTCTCCTTCAGCAGCACCATGCCCTTCATAGACATCCAGTCCCGTCTGGGTATCGACCTGGACCGCTGGCTGCTGTTGCAGAGCGGCGAGCAGCCACACAAGCGGGCCGCCCGCTGCCACGCCTTCGAGAAGGAGTTCCTGGAGTGTGCTCATGGCATCGGCCAGACACGTGCAAAGGTCGAGTGCAAGCTGGAGATGGAGGACTTCTATGAGTGCATGCACAGGAATAAGACGGTAGGTTCCTCCGGAGCCATAACAGTCAGTGTCCTGACGTTACCATAAAATAATCTTGTTGTGAATAACATTGCAATTGTATAAATCAAATCTATTCTTTCATATATTGGCCGAGATATGAAGGCAAGAATTTTCCAAATATAAATACAAAAATACATTTAAATGCCCGTCCAACCCACAAGTATATAATGAATAATATAATATATGTTTGTATCTTGTGGGTTAGCCAAAGTTGAAGGTTGTTGGTATGCTTCCCCAGACCTAATGGTATACGTTGTTCTCAACATTTAGTTCAGAAAGCTTTCCTTATCAATAGGCCACAGGGTTTAGTCTATCATGGGTCATTTCATTATCTTTAATTGTTCTGGCTAGTGACTTTCCCAATTAGAGTTGGAAATCCTAACTGTACAAAACGTCATATAATTCATAAAACATATTTAACCATGTCCTGGGGATTCCAATATGAATATGGAAATGATACACAACACATTGCACGCATCATTCACCAATCACTAGGGTGATTTGGGCATTTCTTTCAGAAACAATTAGTCAGCATTGGCAACTAAGCTGCAGTCTGGTGCAGACAGCCATGACTAATGATGTGTGTCCAGGCCTGCATCGCTCTGCCCCGATCCCGTATTGAAGCCCTGCAGCAAGGGGTAGAATGTAGGCCTGATAAGGGAAGGTCGACTCGAATAAATAGCTAATGCACCATGGAAATAAAACAAATTCTCCTCTTTACCCCTCACCTGTCTTTCCTAACCAATCCTTCTGTTTCGTCCCCTCCTCTTGTGTCTCTCCCCTCTGCTCTCCTGCCTACAGCACAAGAAGCTGTATGACATCCGTCAGCAGCGAATCAAGATGGAGAAGGAGAAGTCGTACGTCACCCCATCACACCACACCGGCCAGCCGGACAACACACCCTAGTAGACCACATCCCTAAGATCTCCCCAACGCTGTGTATTATACTTCAGATATCCATATTACTGGTCCAACCTGTACACATTTGCAAATAAATGTTATTATTGCCCCATGTCCTTCTCTCATATTTTTTTGCCCCGAATGGATATATGTCGGTAACTAAATAAAAGCCTACAATTTTTATATTATTATTATTATTATTATTATTATTACTACTATTGGTAGGTTTTCAACCCAAGGTGAATGTACACAAAGAAGCCTCCCTTCCCGACATCAACTTAACTCATGACTTTTTTGGACTTTAGCCTTAAACCTGAATTCTGTAGGTTTGGATCCAGCCTGAGGCTTGCCTCTCGTCTTGCTCTACCAGCATACATTGCTCCTCAGAGTTGTGTTCTGTATAGATGGCTGATTATCGGGTACAACAACGACATTGAGTGACAAACATTTAGTTTGTAATTAATCCATGTATTCACAATATAAATGCCTGACCCTTTTTTTGGAATTGCTTGATGAATTAAGTTATATATTATGGCAATCTTCCTGAACATTTGGTTCACCAATGCCTGTACTCCATAAGGGAGCTTTGAATTTAGTGGGTTAGTTAACGATAATATTGCATTATTCATTTTAAAACAACTAGTGAAACGTTTGTACTGCAGTTACAAGCATTGCTACTTTTTTCCTTGAACAATGATATGCAATCACCCAATTAAGTTTTGCTTATAATATTGCAAACATTGCCTGTAGTAATGCAAGCTAGTTCAATGGTTATTCTCATACACCCTGTGGTGCCCACACTTTGCTGTGCTGTGTCGACCATTGCTTGGTCTACAAGCTCTTTGCCCATGATTGGTATAGTGCGAGCTACCCGAACACAGTTCATTAAATTAAAATAATATAGGTCATCATTGTCAAATGGAAATCTATCATTATTCAACATTAAGTAATGTAACCTAATTCTGAGACATTTGTTAACCCTAACCTTCTCAGAATCCAATGACCCATATTCTAAGTCACGCAATGGATTAGTGGCTAACCGCTCCCGGGAGGCCGTTAGAGCCCCGATGAGAGACTGATGGATCATCCTGAATGCTCTTTGACCTAGCATTCGATTACCAGCATTTAACCAGCTCACCGCTGTGATTAACGAGAGCGACCCACTTCATTTCACCACAAGATGGCGTTAGAGACCAATCTCTGATTCCTGAAGTGAGGTCAACGCCTATACATTTGTAAAGTTCTCAGTAACATATTGCCTGCAATGCGTATGTGGACCCAGATCCATGTATAACCTCGAGTCTACTTCTTATGGGGAAAATGAAGAGACCTAGGCCTATGAAATCAAAATAGGTATCGATTGTCCATTGGGTTGTGGGCTCATTCAACAGACAACTGAACAGGTTACGGTGTTTTCACATCATCTCCTTTCAACATCCAATCATTCCTTCTGGATTCAGTGATCACGAGATTCCTGGCTGACAGCCTTATCGAATTTAGTCACGTTTAGTCAACAAGTCATGGTCACTGATAAGGGGAACCGAGTTTATATGACATGCCCTGCATTTTCTGTAGGTCTGCACTGACCGTCTCCCTGAAACCCCTCAATTCAGCAGCACCACTCATCGTTTAAACTTGAACTCTTTGGCAACCTTGCAGTAGGCCTATACTCTAATGGTCAACAAGTGTTCACCCAGCAGTCAGTATTTCCGTTACATTAATGTTATGTTTGATTACATAGGCAGCCTAACTGTCAGTCGAGCATAAACACAGAATAACAGAACAGTCTGTTATTGCTGTTGAGACTTTCGTAAAAGTATTTTTTAACCCTTGTAATCAATTTGATGCAACATCGCTCTCCTCCAGCACCAGATGTGAGGCGGGGTGAAAGGAGAAAGAGGAGGGGGGGGGGGGGGGGGTGTATTGGTAGCTGGATGTGAAGATTAAACACCGAGATTAATTCGATATTATGCTTTGAAAGCAAACAGGCCGTCCTTGGCTGTTTACACACACACACACACACACACACACACACACACACACACACACACACACACACACACACACACACACACACACACACACACACACACACACACACACACACACACACACACACACACACACACACACACACACAGGTTTTTTTTTTCCCTCGGTGGTGATGCTGGTCCAAGTGAATGAGCACCCTTTTCCAGATATTGCGTGAACGCCCCTTTTCCTCCGTAGAGAGGGTCTTCCACCGGTTGGCGGTGCAGAGCCACGCGGGCAGGGTTACGGTATTACAGCCTACACCCGAAATTCAATTTTCGCGACCGTTTAAACACTCAATAGAAATGGGTTGAGCGATGTTAGACCCTTGATAAATACTATATTCAAGAGGAGGTGGCGGAGAGCAGGGCTCGGAGCTGGTGGGGGTTGGAGGCAAGAAGAAGAAGAAGAAGAAGAAGAAGAAGTGAAAAGCGGAGAAAAAGAGGGAGACGGCCGGGGACGAGAGGAAGAGGACTATAGACAGCCATTACCGGATTTCCTTCACGGTGATAAAGCTGAGTTTAATCGTCCCGGGCGTAGAGCAAAATCGGTTCACGGTTCAAGTTGAAATCAGCTCGTTAAACCGTGTAGGCTATCCGTGATTCGGTGCAGCGTGGACGGCCACCGTGCAGACAGCATCCCGGGGTCTCAGTCACTCTCACACCAGACGGTCAGAGCTGTTGTACTGCTGGTCCACCACGGTAAGTGTCTACATCTCTAGTCCACGTCGGGACATTATATATTCCTCCACCTTACAATAGGGTGCATTATATTCCAATGCCAAGGCTATTTCTTTGGGGAACCGGCGGCGTGTTGGTCATCAAAATGAGGGGTTGTATTTGTTCCCCAGTGAGCGGTGTTACAACCCCTCATCAATAGGCTAACCAAACCCATCATATAACGTGTTGATCACCACATTAAATGGATGTAAACCATGGCTTTGCCTTGACCCCTCGTTGCTGACATGGTGTGTAAAACATAATATTCAATTGTGAGAATAGGCTCAACCGATCCCGTGTTTTTTTTAAATCATCCACCGGAACAGCTGATGCACATCGTGGACTAGCTATTTTTTATTTGGCCCTTCAATGACCAGTGTGTTAACGGATCAAACTGAAAAAAAACATTGGCGCTTTTGTTGACACCGGCATCCTAAATGAATTATGTAATTAGTTAGTTATCCAATCGGCGGAGTGGACAAAGAGAGCCAGTGCATTGGTGTGGGAGCTAGTCTGACTGACGGACTGTCTGTCTGACTGTGTCCATTTCTACACTCGACCCCCTGATGTCCACTCATGCATCCTGTGTTTCCGCTTCATATGAATCCACTGACTCCGGTTTCTTGCATTCCAGGCGTTGCCAGGCCGACTGTGCAAAACCGCGGAGGCAGCATTCATCATTTACACGTTTATCCAGCGTGCTTTAGGTCTAGGGCGATTCGTGTTAGATTTTTCCCACCACTAAATACATTTTAGCACGTCTAGACCCACTCTGCTTATGTGTCTCCCATGATCAGTGTCCTGTCCACACACACTGCCACTGTCTTTAGCTTTTCCACCAGCCACAACTGACTACTGAGTGGGCCCACCAGTTATTATGCAAGGTGGGGTGAGAAAACACCAAATCAGCGACAACGATCCCCCACCGATTTGCACCAGATGGTCAGATGGATGTAGCCCCCCCTTCACGCTTTCACGCGCATGACAACAACGTTTGAGGAGGCAATCCATATATTCAAATTCACCTTCACTGCTGTAATTGAGAATCACGTCCTCGATTTAAACCACCCTCACGCGATTGGTTAGAGGTCTGTCGCTGTGTTTCTCTCTGCAGATGGCCATATAGCTGCTGGTCTCCCCACCACATTGTTGTAACTGGGGGTGGGCGGCCATCCAGGGGGGTCTATAAGACTGTTCAGAGACGTGTGCATGAACAATGCATTTCAGGCGGCTTCACTTGTATTGAGCCTAGCAGTATACTATAATGAGGGCACTGTGGATCTGGATCATTGAAGATTAGAATCTCACGCTTCTGACTTGGTGAATCAGTGTACTGTGTCTATTGTAAATAGAGTCCAAAGAAGTAAAAATGTGTCCTCTTTGTGTCTACTTGATGTTCAGCTGACCCAGTAGCCACAGATCGGAGTGTGTGTGAGTAGAGTTGACTCAGTCCTCAGCTCTTTGGTATGCAGGGAGCATCTTCAAGGAGGAGACAAGTCAGAAAGCGACATTAAAAAGGGTGGCAGATAGGGAGAGGTAGCGGGCGTGGTAATAGAGAAGGAAGAACAGAGAGGGAGAGATGAAGAGCGATCAATGAAGACTAACATCGGAGAAAAATAAAAAAGGAGGAGGGAGAGGGAGAAAAGTTACGGAGGCAAAATGACAGAGGGATTGCGATGAAAGGGAAACAGAGAGAATTGAGAACAAACTTTGGATTCTCATGAAACCTAATGCAGTTTTGCTACATTATCATGGATTTGAGAGTGCAAAGGAAACATCTTAGAAGCAATCATGCCTTTTCCTACACTCTTGCTGATGTACAGGATAGTGTCTTCTGGAACAGTAAATATCTTGGGTGCCTCTCATAACCTGACCTTTTGAGTAGTCACATTGTTTAAATCACATTATGCTTGTTGAAGAGACGTTATTGATCCAATAATCTCCCTCCCTCTCTCTCTCTCTCTCTCTGTCTCTCTCTCTCTCTCTCTCTCTCTCTCTCTCTCTCTCTCTCTCTCTCCCTCCCTCCCTGGGTGTGTGTGTGTGTGTGTGTCTGTGTCTCTCTCGCTTTCTCTCTCCCACCCACTCAGCCTGTTTCTGTTGAGTACAACATCTCTTCAGACCTTTGACAGCAAGCAGAGTTTGCAGTTTGCATGCAAATACACACCCTGTGTGTGTGTGTGTGTGTGTGTGTGTGTGTGTGTGTGTGTGTGTGTGTGTGTGTGTGTGTGTGTAGTAGTCACTAGCCTATTCATTCAGGGAGTTTTCTCAGGCTTGCTCATTATGGCTGTAGGAAAGCTACACTGAGCATAAGGCCTGTAGCTTGAAGAAGAAAAATAGGCCAGCCAACTAGTCCAACAATGTAAGTAGTACCTACCCTTACTACTCAATATGTTATGGGGTGGGAAGTTAGCTACATGGTGCGTAAGTTTGCAAACAAGCGAGCAAACCTAAATCAAATGTATGAAATGTCCACTTATTTCCCATAATCTTTCTAAGGTTGAAGTTGATATTGGTATGTGGGTGAGGAGCAGATCCACCCACCATCAGTCATGCCTCAGGCCTTTCAATGAGGTTACTTCAACAAGAACCACCCCACTCAGCGCAATCTGCTCTTCTAGCCCATTCATCTTTAGACCTCAAGCGCCCCTTCTCCAGCCAGAATGGCTGTGTGTGTGTGTGTGTGTGTGTGTGTGTGTGTGTGTGTGTGTGTGTGTGTGTGTGTGTGTGTGTGTGTGTGTGTGTGTGTGTGTGTGTGTGTGTGTGTGTGTGTGTGTGTGTGTGTGTGTGTGTGTGTGTTTGTTTGTGAGGGTGTGTGTGTCTCCCTCATTCTGTCTTGCTAGTTCTTGTCCGGTCAGTATTTGTCTCTATCTCTCTGTTGGCTGTGTCAGTCTGTCCCTCTTCTCTAACTTTCACTCTCTCTCTGTCTCATTGTTGTTCCCTCTATTGCTGACTGTGCCTTTGTTTTTGCCCCTTGACCTTTCGTTAGTGACACTCACTTTCGTTAGTGTCAACCCCCCCCCCCCCCCCCCCCCCCCTCAGAGATGACAGATATAAATCAAGCTACTTATTTTCTGTATCCATACACGGTTTGATTCTAACCCCTGGAACACCAGCCAAGATGTGTGTGTGTGTGTGTGTGTGTGTGTGTGTGTGTGTAATAAACAGAATGAAAATAGGATTGAGTGTGAGTCAGAGTGGATGCTACTAGAAATCAGTTTGTATGCTTAATTACAGAGGCTCTGAATGTTACTGTGGAGTGTGTGTGTGTGGGGGGGGGGGGGGGCGGGGGGAGGTGTGGGGAGTCTAATCAGAAAGGATATTATTACGCCATTATTTCATCCATCCCCTGCCCTCAGATTCTGCTGGTAGACTTCATCTTCAAAGCCCCTTCATCCTTTTATACCGGCACCGCAACCAGCCATAATGACACAGTGTGCCTCCAAAGCCTCCATTCTGGCTCTATTTATAAAACCGCTAGTTGCAGTGCCTCCATGACCCTGCGCACACACAGCAGGGAAACAAAGAGATCCACAGACATGTCCAACACATGGATTACACAAAATATTAAACACTGGCCTGAAAACATAAAGAGACACACACACACATTCACACGGAACAAACCAAACACAGACACGCTGGCCGGGAAACCGCAGGGGATTCTTCGGAGCGCTTTAACCTCTTCTGAGTGCCGTTGCCTAGGAGACGTGGGGGTTCAGGAAGTGTGGCTTGCCAGCGGTCCAGGAGAAGAGGAGGGGTCCTCTTTGCAGAACCAGGGAAAACCTATAAATACAGGATCATCAGGAACCAGACAATCCTCAGCCTCACGGTTATTCTTCCCATCAGACCTTGAGTTGAGAAGGCCATCTTCTGCTTTAAACGACGGCCCCCTGCTCCGAGCGGGACCGGAGCCACTGGGCATGGGGGGCCAGAGTGCCCCGCGGTTGGAGCTCCTCTTCTGCCAGCAGAGCGTCTTGGCAGGTCTTGGCCATGTTGCTAAGGCACAAGGCCCACACTGTTTAGTTGCTATGTTAGTAACTTGGACGGAGCATCTTTTTTCTCCAATCAATCCAACTAATTGCTTAAGTTGCTGTCTGAAAATGTGTTTTCAGGTTTTTCCCCCCCAAAAAAAATCATTGCCTCCCTGACCGTTTAAAAGAGATAAAAATCAATGCATCCGCTCGCTAGCAGTCATGGTCTTAACATGCTGTGCACACCTCACACCTTGGGATTGCAATGTGTTTGCAGAAGTCTAAATAGATTGTGTTGCGTCACAAGACCCAAGGTCAGGATTATTGAGCTCTTCTCTGATCGATGGTATCACCCCCAGACCCCCCTCCCCCCGATCCAGCTGTTCAGACAGACAAGAAGACAGTGAAGAAGGCAGACGGTCTGACAAGCATTCGATCATGAAGTAACCCAGACAAGACTATATGGTTCTCAATACTCTTGCCTGAAGGTACTCGGGTCTCTCCTTCAGTTCCTTTTTCATAACTCGAGAACACATGTATGTAGTAGTAGTAGTGTGGTTACCATGCTATAAGTCATGTGTGTTGAAGAGAAAGAGTTGGCAGCAATAGATCAGATGTAAGTGTTAAGGGTTTTAAGGAAAGTTAAGATCAAGTGTGTTATAACTTTGGGTATTTTGGTCCAATACCTCTTTGTTAATATTGTGGTTTATTCATGGTTTATTCATTTATGATTTCCCTATAAAACATTTAACCCAGAAATGACATGACATTCATTATTTACTTCGGCTAGAAATGTACAATGAGGCTATAGGATCAAATGTATGACATTTTACCACCACATGTCTAGGCTCATATCATAATTTTTAATCCCTATACAACTATAGTGTGTGTTTGTGCGTGTGTGTGTGTGTGTGTGTGTGTGATGTGTGTGTGTGTCTGTGTGTATGTCTGGCTGCCTGTGTAGGAGAGATTGTATTTGAATCCGTATGCGCGTGTGTTTTTTTTTCAGTGTACCAGGGGGGTAGTCGTGGAAACAGTTTCTTCCTCTATTGACCCAGTGTGGGTGTATATAAATAGAAAAGCACAAATAGCTGATGTTTCAAGTATTACCTCTGATCCGTCTCCTCTGTTACACTCTCTCTTGCTGTCTATCTCGTATACTTGTTCTCACCTGTCACTCTGTTTCGATTGGCTAATTGTGTCTCTTTTATTTCCTGAACTGTTCTATATACCTCTCTGGCTGACCTTATCTCATATCACATCATTGTTTCAGGTTTAGATTAAGAGTGACTTCTCCATACATTTATTTACGTACAAATGCAAAGCTGTTTATTTTTTTGATATTGACGTGATTTTGCCAAGGTATATAACTGTTTTTCAAGATATAAAAGAAACCCTTGCTGGCCAGAATCTTAAACTTTGTGTGAGGGAAAACATTAGTTTTCAAAATTATAAATCAGTTCAATGCCCCCTCTCCACACCAACAATAGTTTCTGTATAGTATTTCTATAGACCGAACCATCTCTTCTTTGTGTGTCTCCAACACACGGCTGTTGTTTAGCAACACTGTTCTCCCCTGAAGCCCTTGACGCCTCACTGTCTAGTACAGATCTCATTCACTGCCGTCTAGACGTGATGCAGTGAATTGTTTAGTCCAGTTCTTCCTCAACCTCATCCTTGTTTTATAAATGCTACCGGTATTGTGCTGTAACCTAGGTGACCTTTAGCGGCGACATTCTTGTGTATTATTCAGAACCCCTGCGTGATTACAGCCTATTCCGGGGATGAATTATGGAGTGTTTCCACTTAAACTCTTTTTCCTCTCCTCCTCTTCTACTCTTTCCATTCTTGTCTTTTCGCTCCCCCATCACCATCTTCCTCTCCCCTGCACTCCTCTTTCTCACTCCCACTTTCCCGACATACCCATCATCTCATACCTCCTCCTCCTACACTTCCTCCCCATTATCCTTATTCTCCTCCTGCTCCTCCTCCTCCTGCACTTCCTCCTCCTCCATCTCCTTCTCATCCGTCTCCTGCACTTCCTCCTCCTCCTCCTCCATCTCCTCCTTTTCCTACACTTCCTCCTGCTCCTCCTCCTCCTGCACTTCCTCCTCCTCCATCTCCTTCACATCCGCCTCCTGCACCTCCTCCTCCTCCTCCTCCTCCTCCTCCTCCTCCTCCTCCTCCTCCTACACTTCCTCCTGCTCCTCCTCCTCCTGCACTTTGTCCTCCTCATTCTCCCTCTGCTCCTCCCCCTCCAGCTCCCCCATCATGGAGTCATCGGACGAGGAGACGCTGAGCGAGCGCTCCTACGTCAGCGGGCGCTCCCTCCGCAGCGAGCGGTCGGGGGGCTCCCTGTCCCCGTGCCCCTCGGGGCCCCAGGGGGGCCCGGCCGGGA
The DNA here is from genome assembly GCF_031168955.1 of Gadus macrocephalus. Taxonomy (NCBI): domain Eukaryota; kingdom Metazoa; phylum Chordata; class Actinopteri; order Gadiformes; family Gadidae; genus Gadus; species Gadus macrocephalus. Next base: position 9,397,006 of record NC_082403.1, read on the forward strand.
GCACCCTACCCTGGAACCTGGCCAAGCACGAGAGGAGGAAGAGGAAGAGCCAGGACTCTGTGCTGGACCCGGCGGAGCGGGCGGTGGTGCGCGTGGCAGGTGAGAGAGAGAGGGAGAGAGGGAGAGAGGGAGAGAGGGAGAGAGAGAGAGAGAGAGAGAGAGAGAGAGAGAGGAGAGAGAGAGAGGAGAGAGAGAGAGAGAGAGAGAGAGAGAGAGAGAGAGAGAGAGAGAGAGAGAGAGAGAGAGAGAGAGAGAGAGAGGGGAATGGAATAGATACTCAGAGTTTTCTGCTGTGTTGCTCTTCCAGGCTAATGTGTGTTTGTCTGTCTTGGCGGAGTGGATATGTGTCATTAAGCAAAATAACTATTTTCAGATCTTCTCAGAAATGAAATTGTGTTAAATCTATTTTATTATTTTCATTTGTTAAGCAGAGGAGTATCCAAACAGTCATAACTTGCACTTGTTTTAAATCCACTAGATTATCTTGGTTGAGAAGAGATGTTGAAAGACGATTATTTTTTTACTGGCCTATTCCCGGTCCTTGTGGCTAGGGATTTGGGTGGTAGGCCTGCAGTACAGGTTTATTGTATTGGTTGGCATTCAATTACTGATTGATTTAAAGTCCCATGGGAGTCCTCAGGCACGTGGCCCTGCAGCCTGCAATCAATAAACGTGACTGTTCTCGGAATGAGAAGCATGCGGTCCATTTGAAACGCATACCTGATAGAAATCTCAAAGTAATACCTATTTTTGTCCATTACGTCATAATGTAATATAGTATCAAAGGCCAGTGTTGGTTAATGTCACTAGGCTGGTTAATGTCATCTGCGAACTCTTAGCTTATATAACGGTCATTATTCAGCGTGAATGCTGCCATGCAGATGTAGTACTGACATTATAGTGTACAGCCTTTCTATTGTCCTCCATCTAATCTCTCGTGATGGTAATCCCTGGGATGTCGCCCCTTTACACCCCTCCTCACTCACCCATAAACAGGGGCAGAGGTCAAAGTTCATGGTTCCCCCCCATTCCATTGCTCAAATGCCCTTCATTGGTAATCTTTCCCGCTTTCTATGTTCCATCCGTACATCCGATGAGCACGTCCAATCCATCCACCCCTGCCTGTCCATGAGTGACCCTTCCTTCAGGTCTCCTTCGGGTCCTCTTCCTGCTCTGCATCCCTTCTCCGCAGTAACATTAGTCTGGTGATGTGAGGAGAAATGTAGGTTGGATCCCTCTCTGGGGGGACCAGTACTCTGCTGGATGCAGCAGCCTTGCAGCAGCCTTGTCCCTCTTGAAGTGGGCCCGTGTAAAAATAGGATTAGCTGGTTCATTTTTTGGATTGTTCTTTGAATGGTTACATGGACACTGGTTTCGTCTCATCCAATTTTCTTTTGATGATGTACAAGCAGTTGATACTTGGCACTGCATTGCCTTGAAGAACGCACACATGGGTACACGCACGGACACACACACACACACACGCACGCACGCAGGCACACACGCACGCACGCACGCACGCACGCACGCACGCACGCACGCACGCACGCACGCACGCACGCACACACACACACACAGACACACACATAGGGAATTATGTGATTTGAGTCCTATCACATCCTACAATGATACAATGAGATGTTTATAGCATTGACCTTCGTCCATTGGGATTATTGGGATGTGACTGGAGGCTGGAGCTGGTGGAGGATGGAAGTGAGGATAGAGTGAGCGGATAGTGGTGGTGGAGGACAGATTGAGGGGGTCAAAGTGGTGGAGGTGGTGGTGGAGGACAGATTGAGGGGGTCATAGTGGTGGAGGTGGTGGTGGAGGAACAGATTGAGGGGGTCATAGTGGTGGAGGTGGTGGTGGAGGACAGATTGAGGGGGTCAAAGTGGTGGAGGTGGTGGTGGAGGACAGATTGAGGGGGTCATAGTGGTGGAGGTGGTGGTGGTGGTGGATGACAGAGTGAGTAGGGGTGGAGGTGATGGTGTTGAAGGGGTTGATTGGAAGACAAGGCCTACTTTAGAGACGTGGATGGAGGATGGAGGTCGGGGAAGGTCAGTTACTGCTCTCATGGTCAGCATGAGGATGGCAGAGATTATACTAGGTGTGTGTGTGTGTGTGTTTTACCTTGGGCATGTGGTGTGTCTGTGCTGTGCGCCGTATTTGAGTGTGAATCTTCATTGATAAGAGTGTTTTGGTTGTGCTGTGTGTAAGTATGTTGAAATATCATTTGTAACACATTCTTCGGTTTATGATGATGTCTCTCGTGGTCGGAATCAGTGTGTCCATCTGTTCTAGGGTTAGGGTCACATGACACACGTGACATGCTAGAAAGAACTTCCTGTCACGTGTGAAGCATGTTACATTTGATTTCAAAGACAAAGTGATTAGGGTGGTTGTGATTATCAATGGGTATGTTCATGCATGTGCTAATTTCCTGTATTCAGTTATTATGTGTTTATGTCCCCAAAGGAAAAAATCGGAGGAATGTGTTTATGAAAAAGGTCCTGACCAAATTATCCTAAAGCGTCTATATACTCTGAGTCATTCAGCGATGAATTAGGATTAGTTTAGCTTAGTTCAGTTCTGCTGATGAAGTCGTTCCGTCAAAACAACTTATAGTCTCAGGGCTACTCAAGGACGGTGGTTCATGCATAGCTGCGGTCCCTCTGTGTGTGTTTGTCTGTTTCCAGGCATGCTTGTTGCACACCCAAATCCACACCCAGGCACAATCGCACAAGTACACACACACAAACACACACAAACACACACACACACACACACACACACACACACACACACACACACACACACACACACACACACACACACAACACACCACACACACACACACACACCACACACAAACTCACTGCTTGGTTTTAGTCCCCCTGGTGGTCATGCTTGAGGTGTTATGGCCGCCTGTGAGTTAATTAGCATGGAGTAACAGCACAACAATGTTTTTTTTACAGATGACTTGAGGTTTTCCACTCCTCTGGGTCGGACATGTGGCTCTCTGGCTGTTGTGTAGCCGAAACGCAAAGTTTTACAAGTATGTGTGTGTGGGCGCATGCGTGCGTGCATGTGTTTATGTTTGTGTGTGTGTGTGTCAGTGTGTGTGTGTATGTGTGTATGTGTGTTTGCCGGTGTTTGAGTGTGTTTTGATGATGATGAATAGAGATGGAGATAGAGAGATAATTCGGTTGGTAAGAGTGAGGAGAGCAAGCGAGAGATAGAGAGGATAGGGAGTTGCGGTTTGAATCAACCCTGAATGAGAGCTAATTAAAGTAAATAATGGATTAAAAGGAGAGAGGGCAAGAGAGAGAGAGAGAGAGAGAGAGGAGAGAGAGAGAGAGGAGAGAGAGAGAGAGAAGAGAAGAGAGAGGAGAAGAGAGAGAGAGAGAGAGGAGAGAGCAGCTGAGAGAGAGAGAAGAGAGAGAGAGAGATAGTTGGACTGGTAGGCTTCGAGAGAGGAGAGGAGAGAGAGAGAGGAGAGAGAGAGAGAGAGAGAGAGAGAGAGAGGAGAGAGAGAGGAGAGAGAGAGAGAGAGATTGGACTGGTAGCTCACAGAGAGGAGAGAGAGAGAGAGAGAGAGAGAGAGAGATTGGACTGGAAGGCTTACAGAGCGGAGAAAGGCTTCGGTCAATGGGATGTGATTCTGGCTGACGGGCAACACCTCTTGGCTGAACCAATGATTTTAGACTTGACTGCCAGGAATAAAATAATGTTACACTTTCATTCCCTGAACAATAAGTGCCAGCTAGCTTATTTACAGAGCGGCTTCTCTCAACATCTTTTAATGCTGCGTGGTCATCTTTAAAATGAAAGAAATCAGTGAACACTGTTTCCAGGGCAGTTCTTAACTAACAGGATAGATATTAGCCATTTACTGTATGTTTCCCATTTGTCACAGTTCACTGGACTGAAATTAAAAAGAGCTCAAATTTGCATTAAGATAACATTTTGTAGCAGTGACTCAAATCCCTGCTTAATCAAATGATTATACTGTGTAAATATAAAAGCCGATTACAAATCTCATTGGACTCTTCTGAGTAATAATTAGAGATAAATTAAATAAGCTGAATTAAGTGTGAATTTCAGTTTCTAAGCATAGTTTCATTTCTCCAAATGTTATGCTTGAATACTATCCTTTTTTTTGTACGGTGGCATCTAATAGCGACTCTGTACAAAACCAGACAAGTACAACAGCACGGGATGTCAGTACTGTACCACTGTGTGTTATTTACATAATGCTTCCCTTTGTAACAGCTGAACGTTGTTCATTATATCTCCTGTTTGTTTAGTTTTTTTTCACTTTGACCTCGATTCCATTGAGACGGACAATGGAATCTTGGAGAAGGAATCTTTGGGGAGAGAATTCTACAAAATGGAAAATAAAAGGAGCTCTCAGATTGATATTGATAAGGAGTGGGCAAAACTTCAGAACTGATAGGCCATAGCTTCATTGAACTAGTTTAGTACAATGGATAGTAGATTCATAGTGCACAATGCATGTGCTCAAAGGATTTCCACATATCCGTTGTTGATTAATGTCTAAAGAAAAACAGTACTTTGAAATACAATATAATGAAATACAAACATACATCATCTATCAATATAAAAATATCATCACGTATCGTCTTATAAAACCAAATATACATTTCTTTATAGATTAAAGTGAACAACCATGAACGATTATGATGTAATGTGTTCCAGAAATGCAGTGTGTGTGTGTGTGTGTGTGTGTGTGTGTGTGTGTGTGTGTGTGTGTGTGTGTGTGTGTGTGTGTGTGTGTGTGTGTGTGTGTGTGTGTGTGTGTGTGTGTGTGTGTGAAGAAAGTGGTGACGGTGGCAAGTAAGTGATGCTGGAGCGCATGAGGACCTCGAGACGCTGTGGGCTGCCATGTTGAGGTCTCGGCTACACTGCCTGCACAAATATATTTCCTCCAGGCAGCTGAAAGGCCTGCCCGACTCCCCAGGGAGGCCGATCACTCTCTGCTTTATGGTTGCCCTGGTTACAGCCCCCTCCTCCCCCTGTACCCGTTCCCATGGTTATATAAAGAGCAGGGTAAGAAATGGTGTGGAACCAAACTGTAGAAATAAAGGGAGAAAAAAACCCAAATAGGCCGAGAATAAGAGAAAGAGACATGGAGTTTTAATATAGGGAAGAAGAAAGGAAGAGAACAAGTGTCGGTCAAGGAATAGAGAGATTGAAGAGAAGAAGAGGATGAGAAGATATAGACAGACAAAGATAGGAGGAGCTGGGAGGGGTGAAATTAGGGCAAAGTGACTGATGGGGGAAAAGTTGAATGGGAAAATGATCCTCATTGAGACAAGACCAGGAGACATGAAGTTTTAAGTTCACTGGAGCAAGCTAGTCGGAGTTCATAAAATAGATCAAGTATTTGCTGAAATAGAGAGTGGTTGCTGACGGATTTTGATTTTCGGGATATAAAAAGCAGACAATATTGCAGGATTCACACATCTATTTGGATTGCTGCCTCATTCTCACAGATTTCTTTTCAGCAGCTCAGAGTGACCTGGATTGTAATGCACTGAGTCTGTGACACAAATGTCATGAGAGCTTACATCCCCTCGCTAATACAAACATGAATATTTAATTTAGACTTGTGGGTTCCGCTGTGTCAGGTTTGGCCCACAAAGAGGCACATTTCCTGTAAGTAAAATAGTGCAAAGTGGTGGGATCATCGCAGACAGCGCTCAAACCTCTTTGATGATTAATGTGTTCATTTGAGTGCATATGCTTCAGATGTATATGCCAGTAATGCAACACAATTTAGTATAGCATTAGGGTCTGGAACAAATTTAACATGTAGTATCTATTTTCCTCCAGCAGGTGGAAGTGTAGCGTCTCTCGTACGGGCAGTCCCCACATTGCGTGTCTCACACCGATGAAACATCTTGGTTCTGAAGATACAGTTAGAGTTGTGTGTATTCATTCACTATACTTCAGTTTGCAGTAATACAGTATTTTTTTCAACCCCATCGGTTTTCTCATTGCAGTGAGATGTCATGGTTAACAACATCATCATTGTAATGAGATTGTAATTTGGATGAGTGGCGGTAATGTTGTAAATCAGCTCTTTAAACCAGAGGTTAAAACGTTGTCCTTTCTTTTTTCCGCTTGGTGTTATGACCTTCATGAAATAATTATTTACATAGTAGTGTGTTGCCTGGTATTTTGTGTTATTTTGGTGTATCTCTGTATCTCAGTACTCTGCCCTATAATCTGCCCAATATAATCTGGTATTGGGCATCCAATGGTCATTTTTGTACAGTTGAACACCTCCCATACACCTTTAAATGGTCCCTTTTAAATACAAATCATTCAATACAACTGAAGGGCAAAGAGGGCAGCGTGGAAACAGGGAATGAAAACACTTTGAGGGGAAGGAACTGTTAATAATTAAACTGTAAAGCACTGAATTCGCTCTCCATTTCTCTTTCTCTCTGCAATACTTTTGTTGTAGGGAGACAACAACTGGGGGAGAGTTGAAAGGCAGACATAGATGGGCTCTAGTGACTAGAAGGAACACATAACTCCACTGAGAACAATGTTGTTCTCTGATGATAGGATTGGATCAGTTTCAGATTCAGATTCCCATGACTTATTTTTCTTACCGGAGGAAATTATTTTTTACTGTCGCACAATTCAAGCCAGAAACATCAAAGTAAATAGAAAATAACAAACACAACGACCAATATAAACCGAAATTTCAGCATAAATAGAATCTCAATTTAGACCTATATTAAACTGTAAAAGAAACTAACGTTTTAATATCATCAGATTATATCCTCAATTACCTTGTAATAAATCAATCACGTATACTTTTTGTGTGTGTATGTGTTTAAGTGTGTGTGTGTGTCTTCTTTGTTCATCCCTATTTATCAAACAGTTGCACTAATGAAACAGTTCATGTGTGTGTGTGTGTGTGTGTGTGTCTGGACGGCGCTTATATAACCTGGCCCTATTACTATCCCAAATGATGGGGTCCCAGTGCCCTCATTTGATTAAGTTGATATGACACACGCTTCCAATGATCCCCGTGCACACAGAGGCATGCTGGATTTGATATGAGGTTATGTTCCTAAATCGTCCAATCTCTTGGTAGACACAACAAAGCCCCATCAGAGACACTATCACATGGGTTGTGGGACAGTTGCCCTCTGGATGGATCTCTGACCCCTGATGGCTTTAGCTGCTGATGAGCTGGGGCTCCAGCATAGGGCAGGACAGTGCTGAGCAAACAGGGGACAGGCCGTCCCAGTTGCTCGTTGATGACATCAGGGCCATCAAAGTTTGTATAACATATTGATTGCAATCAAATCACACACCAGCATCCAATTTTGTTTGGAAATATCAATTAAACTCAATTAATCTATTACCAATAAATGTCCAATAACACAGCTTTCAACAAAAAGGACTTAAAATGTAACACTTCTTGGCTTGCCATGTCTGCATCAGTAAAACATGTGGCTGGGCTGAGTCCCCCCGTCTTTGATGTGTCTTAGCTAAAGGTTATAAAGGATATAGTGTGTTTTGGGTATTTCCGTAAGGGTAAGGTTTACATAATAGTCATCATAGCAGGCTTTCTGTTCCTGGTATAAACTGCCCGATAGATCCTGATATCTATTAGGCAGATATATCCAAGTTTCAAAATCCACATTTTAATTTTATTTTATTTTAGCAATATATATTTATAAAAAAAAAATTCTCCGAATTGTTTCACTTGTGTTATGACTTTTCATTGTGAGTCCTGATTTCATTAGGTCAGAAAACACTAAGGGCTACACGTATACCTGCGCGGCAAACTTCTACCACCGGGGGGCGCTACTGTTCTACTTTTTACGCGAGGCGCCACGGTTGCTTTTACTGGGCTGTTCACAAGAAGCCTGTTTGCTGGTATCGGTCTCTGGCGTAGCTTGCGAAGAGGGATGCACAGACACTGCAGAAGGAGAGGAGAAAGCTGAGCACAGGAGCGAGAGAGAAAGAGAGAGAGAGAGGGGCAGAGAGGCTGTCGGGAGAGAATCGGACAGGCAGCCACAAGTCGAGCTTTGAATAGAAGCGGCCATTACGCCCGGGAAGCATGCAAGAAGCTCAAGAGGTTTGCATGCAATCCACAAGAGAGGCGTCTGAGGACGGGTTGGGCCAGTGTCTGGATACTATTACGCTTGGAGCCCCACAGATAATCGGAAGTGACTGACCCTAGCTGCTACCGTGCGGACGTAGACCGGTCGGGCGCGCGCTGTTCGCCGGTTGGAAACCGACAGGGATTGCTTTGAGAGAACGGACTAATTATCTATATATACACGAACGTAGCAATAATATAAAGGTAGCCCTGACCTTTTTTCTTAAAGTATATTTTTTTGACACACACGTTCTTCATTTTCAAACTTGGTCGTCGGAACAGGACATCTATTTTGTATCCCTTTTCTCTTAATATAAACTCGGATTTACGTTATCTAACCTGCTTGTCAAGTCAGCTGCTTGACTTCTGCGCCAATGCAACAAACCCACTAAACGCCGGGGATTCGTTCAATTTGGTGGCCGGGAGGTGGAAGACTCCCCAGCCGCCGTGGCTTCAACCGTGAGGCGGGTCTGACAGCTGCTCCGGCTCGGAGGACAGCGCTGCTGCCCCGTTCCTCCTGGATTACCACTGCAGTAGCTAGCTGGCGGACCGCTCGGTGCTCCGACGCCCGGCTAAAGAGCAGTTATGGCCGGCTTCGTACCGGGTCTGCTGCCGACGAACCACACTCAGGAGAAGGAGTTCGCCCAGGCCTACGAGGATGTCCTGGAGCGATATAAAGGTAAATAAGCATCATGGAAGGAGGAGTGAGGATATGTGTACGTGCGAATGGTCTTCGTTCGAGACGAGAGCCGGGGTAATGCCGTACACCTGGGTTGTTTTATTGTTTACATTTTTGAGCTAGGCTAGGCTACCCGGCGTTATCATCACCATCTGCTTGGCGTTCACACCGAATTATCGGCTTACTCTCTGAACGCAATTGTCCCGTGTCGTCTTGAGGCTCACAGACGTCAAAGGAAGCTGGGTTATTTTATGAAGTCTCTGGCACTCCAACGTAAGGGAATTTCCCCCTCGGCCTCCGGTCTCGCACTGTGCTCCCGCTGTTGGTCCCATAAACATTTGAACACTGCTGGGGTAGCCAGTGCGTACAAAGTTTGCAGCTCTGCAGCCCCTTTTCCGCTTGTTTGGAGGAAATAAAGGGACTGCTGTAACACACTGCGCTCCTTGTTGTGCTACTGCAGAGATACACACACACACACACACACACACACACACACACACACACACACACACACACACACACACACACACACACACACACACACACACACACACACACACACACACAGTTCTCTCTTATTGTGGCCCCCTGCAGCATTCGTTTTCGCACCAGCATTGCCGTTTTATAATCCTAATGACAGGGCCTCTTAAAAAGGAATGCCTAAACTGTGTGGGAGAGAGATGGAGTCAGTCAATAGTCCTGGGTCACATCTGTGGTATAGGTGGCCCTGTTGAAAATGAGGTGGCTTTTAATTATTGATTATTGTAATGAAACTGGATTCCTCAGGGTTTTAAAGAGGGCAGATGCCTGCTTGGGGGTTGGTGCAGACATTGTATATGCTGTTTTTGCTTGTGGAAAAATACTATTCTACTTCCATACAGGAAATAAAAACTATTCTTCCATATGCAGTCAAGAGTATAGTTTATCATTCTGTGATAATTTTGGACACAGATGGCAAGCAGGTAGATCATCCGGTCAACCCAGCCATTTAAGAGAGATTGAGCTTTAGCTGTAATGTCTTTGCTCTCTCTATGGCAACAGAACATGACTTGGAGCGCTGGTTCCCTGGAATTGACGTTACCGGGTAGAATAAAGGGAAAACCCATGGTCTTTGCAAAACCAACTCCGTTGCAACACATACACAGAACCAGACATGAGCCAGTTATAAGTAGAAAAAAACAAGCGTCTAGACTGAAATATGAAAATGCTGACATTCCTTTAGAAAGTGACTTTGGAAAAATACAGAATACTGTCCTGAGTCATCCAGGGAGCATCCTCTTGTAAAGCAAACTGCACCTAAGCTATCTGCTAGTGAAAGAACGTGGTTCCCGGAGCAAACATGCTATACTCAAACTGGGCGAGTACTGTACTGGGTGAGGTGTGTATTTTGACGTTACACGTTTGTTAAGTTGATATTACTGGCATTGACTTCAAAGGCTAGACTTAAAGTAGGCTCATCAGCTGTAGTGCTAAACTAGGTCAAGCAAAGTTGGAGATCTATACCTGCTATTGAGAAAATGCTCTTTTATTAGTGAGACAGGGAATGTGGGGTGAACATGGAAGGAACCAAGGAGCCGTATGGATTAGGTATCGCTCTACTGATCAAGGGCACCTCCACCACCACTGTGGCTGGGGAACTGAAGCCATGTCCTGCTGGGTGCAGGACGTGTCGTGTGCATCCGCCCACCGGGCGACCTCGCTCCTCTGCAGTTGAGCTGTAGTGAGTTGAGACTGGCTCAGGGAAACTCTTTTACTGGAAGAAGTGACACAGGAAGGCTTGAGTCAGACGTATTGGAGGAGTTTCCCCCCACTCCCCCAAAATGTTTCTCCCATCTACAGTTTTGGAAGATGGAAATCTGGAGCTTGATGTTAGGCTGCTGGGGAAGTGAGTGGTGGTGAATGGATGTGGACTCTTTCTTATATGCTACATGTGGAGCTCAACATTTTGACAATGTTCCTTCAACTGCTATTGGCAAATTTAAAAATGGGTTTGCTTAGACAGTCAAAAAGTTTTTATGTATTAAACATGGTTTACAAATGCATGTTTGATAGCCAACCAGTTACTAACTACAGGGTTTCATTGAGTAAATAGCACACCTAGAAACTGAGCATCTTATTGGAAGTGAGTAATCTTCCTGGGTAATACAGTTCTTCCAGCTCATGTATTGTTTCTGCCCATCCCCGGTCTCATTGGTAAGACGGCAACGCCAGCTAGGTAGTTGGCACCCCAGGGTCTCAGGCTAGCAGTGCGATATCTGTGTTAGATGTACGCTTGGAGAATAGCTCCCCTCCCTGAGTCCCAGGTCATTACTTTCATTAGAGGCCGCTGAGTGTGCTCTTTCTCATCCATACCATGTGGAACCTCGTCTGCTCTCTACCTGGCTGGTGGACCAAGTGTCTGTTACCCGATAGTGGGCATCACATGACCCCCTGAGTTAGTGAAGAACCTGAACTCCGCACGAGTCCGCGCTTTGTTGGCTCTCGGGAGACGGCCCCCAACCGGCCAACTAGCTAGCTAGCTTTATGGCAAAGCTCTGCATAATGTATTAAGTTCTCTCAATGTATTTTCCGTCAATTGTTCATTTGTTTATTTTGTTGTGTTATGTCTGTTTTTGTCTCCCTTCTTTAAATCTACTTTCTGCGCCATCCCTCTGTCTATCTTAAATTTAAAGTGTGTGTGTGTGTACGTGTGATCATGTTCATGGGTTGCATGTCGGAAATGGGAGACGGACATTCAATACAGGCTGAATGATTCAGAGGCTTGGTGTGTGTGTGTGTGTGTGTGTGTGTGTGTGTGTGTGTGTGTGTGTGTGTGTGTGTGTGTGTGTGTGTGTGTGTGTGTGTGTGTGTGTGTGTGTGTGTGTGTGTGTGTGTGTGTGTGTGTGTGTGTGTGTGTGTGTGTGGTTGTTGTTTGGTCGATCACAATTGCAGGATATATAAAGCACAGTTGACCATGCTTTGTGGAAAAGTACAGGAACATGAGTCATGCAAACTTTATAACAATTACAATGTGCTTATGTTACCAAATCATGACATATTTTAGAAATTAAGATTTGCACAATAACATAGATATGTCAATCAACTAAATTAAAGCAAATGTATTGTCTTGGGGAAGTTTACCACACATTGCCTTACTGTACTTTCTGAAACAATCCGGACAGGGTTAAATATAGGTTAGTCTGCCAGGAAGCCAAACAATGGTGAGTTTTGGGAGTTGGACCAGCGCCAGAACCTTCTCCTCCATTATATGGACCCAGAGCAGTCATAATATATGGTTATCTCAAAAAAGTAAGGACACAAACATCATCGCTTCTGTTTTTCAATAGAATTTTTAGATTTGAATTTTAATTGTGTATGTGATTGTTATGTACTTCACATAATACCGAAATGTAGTATTTTTGCAATTAAGACAAAACGTGGGAACTCCTCTTTACATGCAGTGACCTGTTATCATGGCTCCCCTGTCTCACATACATACACACACACACACAGCGACCGGGAAGGGACCAGAAAAGCACAGAGTTGGAGGACTGCTGACTGAACACAGGAAGTGGCTGGCCGGGGAAGGCCATCCCTCCCCTTCCCTCCAAATCAGCGATTAGCGATTCTCTGATTCACTTTAATCCAACAGATTTTTTAAAGCCAAAAAAAATCCTAGGCACTTTATTGGCATGTCATCATTTCGCTCTATAGTTATTCCTCAGTCTCTTTTCCTTTTTTCTCACTTCTTCCTTACTCTGATTCCTTCATTTCTATCTCTTACTTTGTCTATCCGCCCTCTTTTCCTCTCTGCTCTACCAAGACTGTTTATCATTTTAAAAGTTATTGAAGGGAACTCATTTGGTACATTGGTGACACCAAGGCCGCGTTTTGACAGCCAAACAAGCAAGTAAACAACAAACATGCAAACAGGCCAACAGCCAGTAGGAGACAGTGATGAGTGACGCCACGGTCACTTGGAGACAGAGTGGAAGAGTAATGGATGGATATGGGGAGAATCAGGAAGAGTGCATGAATGGATCCTGAGAGACTGTGGGGGGGGGGGGAACTAAAGGCAGATTTAACACCAAAGCGAGAGACAGGAAGAAGTGTTTATCGAGACGAGGGGAAGACATGAAAAAGGAGCTTGACGCAGGAAGATGGACTTCAGTGACAGAGGAAAAACATGAGGATTTTTACACATGGCCTAGTTTCTCCTCCTCTTTCAGCTCCGTTGCTCCATCACCCCAGCCTGTAACATCCCCCCCCTCTCCTCCCCTTCACCCTCCCCCTTCATTCAGCTCTATCGGTTTTTCCGCTCCCTCTCTGTTTCTCTCACTCTCAATTGAATTAAATTCAAAGGACGCGGTTGGCATGTGAAACATGTATTAGCTTTGCCAAAGCACGGCAAAAAGTAAAATAAGATCAACAAATATGACACGGTGATGCTGTCGATTTGCATTGTCATCGTGGTGCATTATTAAATAGAGCTTTGTAGTGATGTCTTGTGCTTCCCCTCCATCTTCTGGCTAAACAGAAAACATATCCGATGATATTTTGGTGTACCTCAAAGCATGTGACGTATGTTGTTTTGGAAAGGTTTTAATTTAGCTGTCCCATTTACCCCTCCATGTGTTCTCTCTTGCTCCCTCCCATGCTCATTCTGTCCCCCTCCCTTTGCATGTGTGCCACTTTATTACTTTCATGCAAACATAGCTCAATCGCTCTGTCCTCTACTCCAAATAAATTGGTGTATATTGCTCTCTCTCTCTTTCTCTTTCTGTCTCTCCTTCGCTCTTTTTATTTTCCCAGATTATTTCCTGCCTGGAGAAGTTTCCTGTTGTGTCACATTCGCCACCGACTGAACTTTGCAGGAAAAGCACACGCTTTCACAGCGAGTTTGCCCCATCCTCAGACAAATGCAGGCATAACCAAAGGCTAACTGACCAGCTACGCCCACACAGCTGACCCTCACACTGAGGGGGGCTGACCAGCACATTATAATAAACATGACTAGAGACTTTAGGGTGTTGGGAGTCAGCCTGTAGTGTAGATAGGAGCCCTGCTGTTGATGTCTGTCCTTTCATGGCCAGGAAACTTTACCTTCTTACTTATTTGTTTCCGTCATTGCTACCCGAAGGGTTCCAATTGGTGTTAGAAAGACTCAATTACAATTACAATTAGGGCATTTAGCAGACGCTTTTATCCAAAGCGACTTACATCGGTTTAATACACAAATTGACACACCGACGGCAGAGTCAACCATGCAAGGCGACAGCCAGCTCGTCAGGTGCAGTTTGTGTTAAGTGTCTTGCTTAGGGACACATCAACACTCAGCTAGGAGGAGCTGGGGATCGAACTAGCAACCTTTCGGTTACAAGAAAAAGCTGTGTGGGTGTTCCTGGGCCTTTTCCAAAGCCACCCATGTGTCATTTCAAGATATTGAGGTCATCAGTGTTTGTTTGAGTGTCTGCAGTGCCCTTGGAGCAGCAGTGTCTTCCTTGGATTGATAACCACCAGGCTCTAGACGTGTAGGAAGGAACCCACTGCCCTGATATCTGGAATGCACACACTTGCATGCACAAGCATGCCTACGGTGTGTGTGTGTGTGTGTGTGTGTGTGTGTGTGTGTGTGTGTGTGTGTGTGTGTGTGTGTGTGTGTGTGTGTGTGTGTGTGTGTGTGTGTGTGTGTGTGTGTGTGTGTGTGTGTGTGTGTGTGTGTGACCAGGTGTATGGGTATGTTGGTGTAAAATGCCAGTGTGCAGGCTGGGTAGAGAGAATAGTGACAGAGAAGCAGTGTTAATAAATTAATCATGGGGGCCGGTTTAAGAGGCCCACAGGGGGTAGAAGCTGGACCAGAGAACATTGATTTCGCACTCGCGAACACTTTCTCAACCTCATCTGTTCCTCTCAACTTTTAAAGAAAGATCATCACCATTATTTTCTCAGTCATCTTCCTTCAACAAACTTTGGGACCCATATCCCATTGTCATTCTTTCTCCACAGTCCAATATAGCAGTGAATTGTTTGGCCTTATGCCACGAAAGGTAATTTATACCTCTCCTTCACTGTCCATCATTCTGAATGCCCCTCAATCCATAGACGTGATTGGGGTGGATGGATTTGATGAGAAGGTGAATGCGCTGGAAGAGGCAGAAAAGGATGATGGATGTAGAGTCTGATGGAGAGTGCAAGTGTTTAATGCCAGAGCTTTGATGAATTTAAACAGTTTTTGTGGCTTCCTAATTGTGTATCTTATCTGCTCTAGGCATAAAGGGATATGCAGGGATATCTGTAAATTGGCTTCTTACCCAGATTCAGACGAGTTGTTTCAATCCAAATTCAATGAGAATATCGCGACGGATTATCTTTGTATTGTCGACCATCTACAACCATCTTGTCTTATTACTGGCACGCGCTTTGAATAAACGCCTATTCAGAACACATTTGAAATCTTTGGAAAGTAATTAAAAGTGTTTGGCCCTCACATGAACAGGAGCTGGATTGCTTTATCTCTGTAAATCAATGGAAAAACGGAAACCGAATGCTAAGCCAGCAAACTTTTCTGGACGCACAATGATGAATTTGGAGTCACATGGGACAACACATCTGAATCTGGGTCAGACTGTCAAAAGCCAATTTACAAATATCCGCGCGTATTAAATCTCTGAAGGACAGCACTCTGCCTATAAATGTTGCTTGTCTGTGTGGGTGATCTTCTGGGAATCTGTGTATATACCACTTATGTCACACATTGTAGTTTTTACTTGCTCATATTATTGAATCATTATTACTTGGTAATCAGCATACCGGTGAGTGTGTTGCAATGTTATGTCAGGGGACAGAGAGAGGTCTGTGTCTCAGCTGAGACGGTCACAGAACTACATGAGCTCATACTACTCACAGAGATGGCTAGCTAGCAGGGTGAACTTGAGCTCTGAGTATTTGTGATTGTGTGTGGCTTTAAAATAGCCACACACAATCACAGTGTGTGTGATTGTGTTGAGCTTGTTTTTACCAGTGATCCAAGACATCACGTGACTTCAATAGTCACGGAACCTACACATGATGACACATACGTGATCGGACAGGTAGTACCGGGATGGCTAAGGTCCTGTAGTCACAAAGGAGGTCGGATGCAACTTCTCAGCCGACGTTCAGTGAGAACGTGAGACTCACGGAAGCAGCTCTGTTCAGTGAACTTCATCACATTGTAACCGTGTACAGTCGTGTATTGTTACAAGGTAATGAGGTGTGTGTGTGTGTGTGTGTGTGTGTGTGTGTGTGTGTGTGTGTGTGTGTGTGTGTGTGTGTGTGTGTGTGTGTGTGTGTGTGTGTGTGTGTGTGTGTGTGTGTGTGTGTGTGTGTGTGTGTGTGTGTGCAACACAAACGCCAGAAAAACCAGACAGAGTGGATAATCTGATCCATGCTGGCGGGATTGTGACACAGCAGACAGCACCCGCCTCTCCTTCCCACCCCCCAGCAGGGGCCAAGCACTAATCCCACTCATCTCCTTTACTACGCTAACACCAGGCCTCCCTCCAGCCCCTCCTGCCCCCCGTTTAGTAGCTCCAATGGAACATTCCACTGCCCCTCAGAGCACTCCACTTCAGGGCCATGCCACTGACGGCCGCTACTAGAGGGGAACCCGAACTTATTCACACAGAAACACACAACTTGTAATTCAGTACCTTATCTCCACCACGTGGACTGTAGAAGTTATGCCTATGTTGAACTTGATTTGATTTACCTTGAAGATTCCTGTGATAAATGTGATAAACTACTTAAATATTCTCACGCCGTACAAATATTCAGAATATTTTAACTGTTGGTCTTGCACCTGGCGTGGGACAAATAACTCATTCAGAAAGCGGTCCAGACGGCCAATACCAAAAATAAACAGCTGTAGCCATGAAAAAAAAACAACGGCTCCCAAAGTGGAGTTCACACGCATCGAACGCTGCAGTCAGAGTGCGGCATCTTAAGCCTTTTGTGTTTTCCTGGTGGGTTTCAAAATCACTTCACCCTTTTCAATCTTCTTGCCATTCTCTCTCTTTGTCAGCAACAATGTCCTTCTTCCTCTGCATCTCAAAATTGAGTGTCACATCACCAGTCTCCCACATTCCCACAGGAATCTGGGAGACTGGGGATGAAGTGCTGTATCCGCTAACGGGAACCTGTGGTATGCCTGGGGAATATTTATTAGTGGTGCCCTTCACACATGATAAGGGAAAAACGAAGTTGGCTAAATCAACAGTACACGACATATGGGCGGTGTATAGCAGGCGGCTGTGTTTCGTGGTGGAATGTCTGATTGAACGATTTTTGGCAATAAGGCCACACAGTGACCATCTTGTTTGTGGTTGAGGATCTGGATGTGTATAACCCTGTCATTCATCAAGAATTGGCTCAGTCAAACTGGAGACCAGAGGGATGATGAGGAGGTGGAGGGGTGCGAGCGGTCCAGGTTCAGTCACAGGTCTCCTGCATTCCCCGTCTGTCCTGCCACTAATCACCCCTCCCCCTCCATTCCTCCACCCTAATCTGGACCTACCCCCCCCCCCCCCCCCGCCAGGCTTTAATCAGACAATAACATGCTGCAAAGGGGGGTTGGGCGCTGGGTTACATGGAAGGATGAATGAATAAATGGAGGTGAGCGAGTGAGTGAGTGAATGGAGGGATGGATGGATGGATGTCTGCAAAGTGGAGTCCACGTGCTGGAGAGGGTCACAGGGTCACGGGGGTCGGGTAGGATTTATATTGTTATGTACATGAAATGTTGAGACCTAAGTAACATAACCAGGAAAAGGTAGTGCTGACAGAGAGAAATGGATGGGTAGAGAGAGGGGGACGAGCAGAAAGGAAGAGTGGAACGCAGGTGTGTGTCTGGGGCAGAGAGACTGCGGGGGGGGGGGGGGGGGGGAGAGAGGGGGAGAGAGAGGAGGGTCGAGTAGGGATCCAATGTACTCCACGTAGGAGACAGTTTTACTATCAGTCAGCTGCACAGTATATGGCTGCAGGCTGCGTGTGTTTGCACGTCTCCCTTGGGTTGTGGATCTTGTTTAACTGCTCGCTGAGTGAGTAAAGTGCTCTACCTTCATAGTAAATCCACACGCATGCTGAAACCGTCTCCAGTCATTGTTTGTAACACATCGGAGTGAGTGTGTATGTTTGTGCGCGTGCGCATAGCAAATCCAACTACGACTCATGATTGACTACATTAAACCCGCCTTCCAAAACACTGGTATAGGACAAATGTATAGGAACAAAGATTGAATCATATACCGTATAGAAAAGGAGGGGTTTAATGGCGATCCATAGGTAACTCACCAGCAGCCATGAGTCATGTCGCCTAAAGCACAACCACCAGGGGGACTCAAACGTGGATGTGTGAGAAACAACTTACTAGTGGCCAAAAACTCGGAGGTGAAACCACTCTTGCTTTAGAAGACCTAACGGGACCTGTTTGCATTAGTGACAATGCCAGGGCAATGTGCATCGATTGCAAGACTCAACGCAATCGCGTATTGAGGGTCTGATTTAAAATGTGGCGTCTGAAGGGCACACTAAGCTAAACTTATCCTGTAGCCGGTAGGAAGGAAAGCTAAAGCGTCCTGTGCAGACAACAACTTCCTCAGACAAAGTGTCTGGTAAGGTTCAGCGTCAAACCTGTAGTGTAGATTGGCCCCCTTTTTAGAAATACATGGGTCAAAATCATCTTCTGAAACCTCCATCTTGCCATTGCCATTCTCGAATGAGTGTCTCTCCCAGTCTGGACGAAAAAAGGAAACCCAGAGTAACCCCTCGTACTTGTGATTTGTTATCATAAAAGTTGTGATATTTAATTCACTTTGTTTTTTTATTATTGTACCTCAAGTTATAAGTAAAATAAGGCTTCCAACGTTTTTTCTTCCAAAGCAGTCTTCATTCAAAGTGCGAGATAAAATCATTTAAAACGTGTGAAGTGATAAGACTGGCTTCTTATCACTTATCACAGCGAGCAATGTATTCATAGTTCGCGTGTGAATATCTCTTGTGTCCACATCCTTGAAAAGAAGGTGGAGACATCTTTGGAAACAGCGCCTCAACCAAAAAACACAATCGGTCAGAAAAATCTGTCACCGTCTTAAAATAAGGTTTTATACATGGCAAGTGCATGCAAAAAGTGTGTGTGTCTGTGCATGTCTATGTGTGGTGGTGACGCCAGCAGAATAGAGGGAGAGGTAGAGAGACCTAGAGTGGGAGAGAAGGAGCCCTGCGGAACATTCCTGAAATAACAGCAGGACTGGGGGGGAGAGGAAGACTAGACTAGGAGGAGTGAGAGTGAGGAAGAGTGGTGTGGGGAAGAAATGAACCAACTTTTCTTAACGGGTAGTGTCTGTCTGGAATCAACACACACAAACGAAACATGAGGAAACAGGGAATAAAGTGTGTGTGTGTGTGTGTGTGTGTGTGTGTGTGTGTGTGTGTGTGGTGTGTGTGTGTGTGTGTGTGTGTGTGTGTGTGTGTGTGTGTGTGTGTGTGTGTGTGTGTGTGTGTGTGTGTGTGTGTGTGTGTGTGCGCCCTGTTCACCTCAAATCTCCACGCTGCTGTGTCAACCCTTCTGAAATCACGTAAGCATTCAAAGCTAATGGTGCATCTCAAAGTGTTATATGTCAGCATTACACCACCAAGATTATGCCAAGGTAAAATAAACATTGTCATCATCAAGGCTTGAGGTGTTTTAAGGTGAACACCCGTGTTTGAGGTCAATAACTTACACGCACACACAGTCCGTGTACGAATATTTGACATTTTACATTCTGAACCTTTATTAAAACAGGTCTGTAACATCTTCAAAC
>NC_082403.1:9416756-9466756 GCF_031168955.1 Gadus macrocephalus
TGTGCTTGGTACCATGAAACAAACATCCCTTCACCCATCTTGAAAGTTAGGCTATTTTTAGATAAAGTCATGAATATTGGATCAGGTTAGCAGTCAGATGGCCCGTCTCTGTTTGGTCTTTGTTTGGTCTGGCATGCACTACATGTCTGAATCTTAAACCAGGTCACTATTCCATGGCCGAATGAGTTCATGATCGCTGCGGAATGTACTGGGTTATTATGGGATGTTTTATCAGCCATGAATAAAGACCCATAGATAGACATCACGACAAAGTGACTTGGAAGAAAGTTTACAGAGAAAATAGTGCAGATAATAGTGTTTTGTTTAGTCTATGGCTATGCACACCGTGTCAGTATTATGGGCTTCTCTCGAAAAACCAAAACGATTTCTGGTTGCTGTAAAACCCGCTGACTGTAAACGGGCGGTTGTGCATACACAGCAAGTCTGTTGGCGACGGCTTCCTTTTGTGTGCGAGTGTGTCTTGCTTTACGCTGATGGTGAGGATGGACTCGCTCCGCTGGGCAGCTGTCTGAGATCAGGGACCAGTGGACTCGGCAGGGCTCCAGGTCGGCAGTGGCTCTGTTCCCCTTCTGATGATCATCAGTCCACTACTGATGAGCATCAGTCAAGTGTTTTCCCCACTGTGACGCATGAAGCTGTTGGAGCCATTCCAGCTCCCGGCTTCCTGCAGTGAGCACTGTGGGTGGGTGGAAGCCGTCTGATCACCCGGAGCAAGAGAGAAAGTGAGGGAGAAGAGTGGGTGGATAGAATGGCTGGAGGTAAAGAGGCCAAAAGCAAAGAACATCGGAGAGAAAAAGACGGGAAAAAATTGTGTTTTTAAACAGCGATAAAGGGGAGGAGAGAATCGTTTTTTTTTTTCGTTCAATTCTTGCTTCAATGTTCCAATGTTCAAAATGCACCGTTTACTCTTTGTCATCGACAACTCGTTTTTCATCTCGTAGTTAACACTGTATGCCCAAGGAGAAACACCCTACCAGGCAAATGACTGGTCTGAAGGATTATTTCCCTTTTTGGTCCCATTTGTCTTGTTCTACCTTTTCCCTCTGTCTGCTCTGTAGTCGTAACTCAATCCCCCATTGTGTCTGATCAGCCACCGTCATCAGTCCATCCATCACCCTCCCCGTTATTGGGTGTGAAAAGGAAAACGGTCGTATTGTGGGAGAACCAGGTGCACTCAAAAGGTGTGCGTGTTTGCAAACGGGGCGAGGGGGTGGGGGTGGTGGCTGGGGGCGGGGGGTCGGTTGTTTTGAGGATAGTCGTCAGTGAGGTGGGAGGAGGAAGTGGTGCAGAGGAATGCAGGCCTGCAGAGAGATCTGTGTCTAATCGATGTTGTAAGCAGATCTGAACGGTTCCACAACAGTGACTCTGGGTGACGCGTTAAAGAAGTGAGGGAGAACAAAGTACAATATTTGATTCGATTATCTTGCCTCCTATAAACATCTCAGCCTCCCATCCTCCCTTCTTCGCTCGCGGTGTTCTCTGTTATGTCTGGACTGAGGTTCTGCACATGCGGCAGTGCTCCTCTGTGTTCCAGGTCGACTGCCCTGCTGCACCGTCTGCACAGGATCATGACGATTACAGCAGATCTTAACAGGAGGAGCTTCTCGCTGCTCTTGTCTGCGTATGAAGTGGGTGTGATGAGGACGGGGCAGTGCGTACAGCTCCGGCCTCCAGCGGCCCCAGATGAAGACTGGTCGCGGGTCTTTCCGCATTCTGAATCCTGAAACTGAAACCTCCCCCCCTCCGTGCCCCCTCCTGGAGCAGATGCTCACCCACACAAGCACAATTTCCCGTGCTGATGTTTGCACGTTACCTGGAATGCACGCCTGCACATCTTCGTCCATATCCTCCCTGCTGTGGCTTGGAACAAAGGAACACGTCAACAGTGTCCCTGATCCTTCTCTCTCCCTCGGCCTTCCGACTGGCTCATATCCCCCGTGTCAGCCCACGTCTGAATGTATCCTCTAATGTCCTCGTCAAGGCCCACACCATTTGTCCAATAAACAGTGTGTGGTTGCCAGGTAGGATGTGGATTTATGTCATTGACAGACACATACAGGGAGGCGGGAAGGATTAGGAGGAGAGGAGTGAACAGTTGGGGAGCACCAGGGGGTGGAAGGGATTCATTCCATGCTCCACGCCCCGGCTGCAATCCTCAGTAACAACTGACAAAAGACCCTCCCTACTCTCTCATAAAGATCTGGTGAAGGCCTCTGCGGGTGTGGGTGCGGGGCTGGGGGTGAGGAGGGTGTAAAAGACGAGTGATGAACAGGAAGGGAGCGGAGGTGAATGTGATCCGAGTTCAGACGGTCTACAGTTGTCGCCCCCCCCCCCCCCCCCCCCCCCCCCTCACCCCCCCCCCCCTCTTTTCATGCCCACCTGTCTCTGTAGGGCGCCATGCCAGTGTCAGTGAGGCATCTGGAGGAATTCCCCTCCCTGCCCTGACTTAGTCGTTGTGGCTGGGTTGGTTTCCTTTTGCGGGGGCTGGGGAATGGCACTGAAGCGTGTTTTGCGTCTTAACTTTCAGGTGTTTACCCTTTTCCTGTAGTTCCTGTATTATTTTCCGATTCTCCTCGGTTTAGATTGGTGAATGGTTGAATTGTCGTGTCTGATTCTGTATTCTAAGTGCTCTAATGAGATGAGGAAAGATGTTGTCTGTGAGCAAATGATCTTTTACCGTTTGTCTGTCTGGCCCTAAACACCGCAAACCGATGGCATTGGCTAGGGATCTGACCCGCAACAGGATATGGTGGTCGGTTGAGTCGGCATAGAGTTTGGTTTGGTTATTGAATTGTTTGTCATTACAATGTTCAAAAATGAACATTTATCATAGCACGCACTCGTGTGCGTACATATGTGTGTCTGTGTTTCTGTATTTGTGTGTGTGTCTGCGTGTGTGTGTGGGTGTGTGTCTCCGTGTGTGTGTCTGTGTGTGTGTGCGTGGGCCTGCTGCGTCTCCCTTGCCCGCTGGGCCCCAGGTTGAGACGGCTGCCTGCGACTCGTCTTCCAGCTGGCTCCACATCACCGCCGCGCCCCCCAGCTGTTTTGTGGTTAGAAGAGGGGTGTGTTGTGGCGGCGGGGCCGGGGGTGGGGTGGGGGGGGGGGGGGGGGGGGGTCGGTATTCACCTGCTGCAGCGGGGGCCACAGGGGCAGATGCTACTTGTACTGATCATCCTAAGACTTTAGCAAATGGCTAACTGAATAAATGATAACTCTTTGAATCTAAATGTTTGGGTTAGTTAGATCATATTCTTTGGCCTGAGGGCTGTTATTAATGTGCTTTTCTCAGCTCAGTGTCAGGACGGAGTATGTCTTTTGTCTAGCGTTTACGAACCTGCTGTATATGTTACTCTTTTCTCTCCTTATTTCGATGGAGTAAAGTGTATTTTTCTTTTTTACCAAGCGATGACTGCAGCGAAAAGTTACATGTTCAAAACTGTTAATGAAATCTTATATAGTTTCCGGAGACATTACAACATTTCCTCATGTTGCAAATGTAAACCCCCTAGCATTCAGTTGTATTTCAGTTCAGGGTAATTACATCAGATGACACCAGGCAGCCATGTTGTAAACTTGCCCTGTTCTCCCTCACCTGATGTTTTCTTCCCGCTGGGGATGGATTTATAGCTCTGTTTTGCCTTGTTTCACTCTTGGTCTCTGTTCAAATATCCAACTTGACACAATGTAGAAGGGGTATAAATACAGAAAGCAGACATGGGCAAATGGCAGGGGCGACATTAAGAGGGGGAAACGGCTGTGAACGCCCGTGGTTACCGTGGCGATGGAAGGGTTGCGGGGATGGTGCTATACCTCTCCTCTTGCTCACACTTTGGAAATAGCAGCTGACACATCGCTGACCGAATCGAAAGAGTTATAGAGAGAGAGCGAGAGAGAGATTTGGTGACGACTGTCTCTCGGTCTGTGTGTCTGTGTGTGTGTGCGCGCTGGGCAGGGGACTTCCATTCATTCTTACTTGACATGGACAGCTTAAAGTCCAACGCGTGTTGTACGAATGTCAGCAGTTGCGTTGGCAACGTCCAAACGTAAATATTTGAGAATTCCTGTGACCTATAGTCACACATCCCGAAAACGTGTACACCCCCTCGAGATCCCTCAAATATAATTAGACTTTACTTCTTAGTACTTTTTGCTGAAAGCTATTGTACGACGAGCCACTATACTACCTCACATAAACAATAATACGATTTAACCCTCTGTCCATGTAAATTATTATATGAAGGATGAGCATGTGACATGGTAATAATATCAAGCTAATGCCATTTATTTTAACGACAAGTCGAGAGGGATTGATGGGTTGAAACTGAAGACAAGGATCAAATAAAAACACTAAAGAAGCCACTTTTTCATGTGTTGCTAGAGGCTGTTGCAGATAAGAACACACACACACGTGCCCAATGAGCCTTGGGTCTTGGACTTTATCTTCATCCGTCTGACCTTCTGATCAAGTCTCTCTCTCTCTCTCTCTCTCTCTCTCTCTCTCTCTTCTCTCTCTCTCTCTCTCTCTCTCATCTCTCTCTCTTCTCTCTCTCTCCTCTCTCTCTCTCTCTCTCTCTCTCCTCTCTCTCTCTCTCTCTCTCTCTCTCTCACTCTCTCTCTCTCTCCTCTCTCTCTCTCTCTCTTCCCCCCCCCCCCCCCCCCCCCAACTGTCTCTGCTCCATCCTGCCTGTTTTAGTTTTTTTCCTTTTCCCTCTTTTTCTAATCGCTCTACCTCTCCTTCCTCCGCACCACACCACCCTTTCCCCCCCCTGGCTCCATCCATCGCTCTGGTCTCTCCTCCGCTCTGCTCATCTCTCCCTCTGCTTTTCTGTAATTCCACCTGGTTCTTTCCTCCTCATGTGGGGTTAATTGTGTTGTCTTATACACTCAAAGAGTCTTTGCTGTTAGATATTTAATTTTAAATCGGCTGCATAATTGGATAGACAGGGTTGCCGTTTCAACATGAACCTCACGATCTTCCTGAAGATTTATCGCAAAGAGATGTACTATAATCTTAGTTTTCTGATGTGAACCTGAACAATGCGTTCTGTGATGTGTTGCTGTAGAGAAAGTCAGAGGTTTGTGGCTAAGTTTGATTTAGTTTGAGTCAGGCCTACTGGGCAGACGTGTTGAAATGCACTTTGATACTGGTAGAGAGACAATGGACTTTAATCTTCCGACTATGTAGCTTAAAGGTGCAATCATGTTCTTCTGTCTAACTCCAAATGACTCATTAAACACGACAGGTTTAGTTTTTTTTAGAATGAATCATCTGGATCATACCAAGCCTGACGAAGAGCCATATGATTATTTGTGACACTGTTGACCTTTTTATATGGCGAGGGAAATTTATGTCAAAAAATAAATAAATATATTTATATTGTTATGTTTCAGGGTTTTCTTTCAAGACAATCGCTGACTTTCAGCTAATTATTCCTCAACTAGATGAGTCTTCAATTAAGGGGTTTTCCTATAGTCCTGAAAGAAACTGCAGAAACAAAAAACACCTTTAAACCAAGAGTAGATAGTGTGTCTTATTCTATAATAAAGACAATAATGATAATACTATAACGATTTTATCAATGCGCATATATCCGATGTTTGTCCACGCCTTCAGGGTCTTGGGAGGTTTCAATGCAGTGGAATAGTGTGCGGCTGCTCATGTCTTGAGAATGCTTATAATAAATGTGTTGAACACAAAGCACGTAGTCATTAGTGCAGACAACAAAGTACAGAATATCCTGCTAAGGTAAACTTCCCAGGCGTTCTCACTTGGACAATAATGACAACATTTTGAATTTCACACAATGTCATCGTTTTTTGTAATATAAATTCATTCAGCTATGAAGATATTTGGGATGACTCCCGTCCCTACACACCTGATTGTTACTGTTGCAGAAATTTAGATAGAACTTCAGCTTGATGTACCTCTTGAATTAATTTACTTTAAGCCTCACACAAAGAACATCACCTCCATAAAACGCTCTAGACCCATGTTACTAAAGGGAACGACTGATGTTGACATAGTTTTGTGTGCACCTGCACTATGTATAGTCAAATTCAGTTTTGGATTATTTTGTCAAAGTGCCAAGGAACATAATAATAATAATGAATGTGTGCTATATTCACAACATACTAAATGCTAATTAGCACATATTTAGATGGCTATCACCATGTCATCGTTTACTGGCTATGTAGTGTTATGGGACATTCGAGTCCTTCCATACAGCTATCGGCTTCCCAGAGGTGGAGCTAGATAATTGGAGAGGTACACATAAACTTATTTTAACCCTCCACAAGAATATGTTGTTGACATGTCTGGAAAATATACCCAAAACGATACAAATCAGTTTTTTTATCCTGATAGTCAGGCCTAACCTTTTCAGAGCCTAACACAGCTAGGTATTTAGGAAGCTCTGGCCCTTGGCACTGCAAGAAAGCCACAACTAATGATTAGGATTATTTGGTCACTTTATGAAAATCCAGGCCTCATGTGATGTGACCCAATGTAACACACACACATACAAAAACTTTGTGTGCCACTAATCTTCCCGAATCTGTCGAGGGAGATTTAAAAAGACCTCCTGCAGACACCCATTGAAGAATTGATTTTCGCACACACACACGCACGCACACACACACACGCACGCACGCACACGGTTTAAAAGTGATTTAAACTCCACTTGGCTAGAAGTGACTGTTCTTTCACCTCAGTTGGCAGATGCCTATAGACTATTCAAACGGTCTCCTAACATATCCTCTCTCTCGCTCGCTCTCTTCGCATCTACAAGGTCTTTTCTTCATGTTTTTTCATATTGTCGTCTTATATCATTGTCTGTTGTCTTTTCTCCAACCCGTTGTATCAGTACTGTATTTCTCTCTCCCTCCCGCCCCCTGTCCCTCTACTGTATGTTTCCCTCCATCTATCTAGATGCTCTGGCTGACCTACATTTGATGTGTCTCTGCAGAGATCTCTCTCCTTCTTTCCTCCCATCCCCCTCTCCATGCCTTCAGAGAGGGAGAGATGGAGAGAGAGATGAGGTCAGCTTTGTTACTGTTCTGTCGGTTTTGTTCTCTTGCTGTCTCTGTAGCTCTAGCTCTATCTTTTTCATATCTCTCCCAACAAGAAGCCGTGGTACGCCAGCAGTGGGATGAATCGTCTTGAGTGATTTACCACCACTATATTGACCTTACATTGACTGGTGTTGTTTGGAATCGGATTGAATTGGTGTTCAGTTTTGAATGCCTGCTTGGTTCAAATGCTTTAACTTCATCACTTTCTCTGTGTCGAGAGAGAGAGACACATAAAGACACTTAGGATCTCACCCTCCTTTGCTCTTTCTATCGTTTTTCTTACTCTCTCTGTCTGTCCCCGTCTCTCTCTGTCTCTGTCTGTGATTGGAAGCTGCCGTCACAAAGTAATGCAGGAAATATGTCGACCTCCTACCCAAACTTACTCACCATCACGCACAATTAATAATATTTTTGTGTCACCCTGTCCCTCTCCCGTTCCTTCCTGACGGTGCACAGATTAGAGATGAGTAATTCCCTACTCTGTTGCTCTCAATGAATGGTCCATTGTGTGTGTGTGTGTGTGTGTGTGTGTGTGTGTGTGTGTGTGTGTGTGTGTGACAAGACGAGTCCTGCTATCAAAGGCCCACACTGTTCATCTTCTCACCATGTTCTTGTCACCCTAATGGACAATTTAATCACTTTGACACTATTTTCTTTATTCCCTATCCCCTATATCTGTGTATTTCCAGGCGGCTTGTTTGTATTGATAGATGCACATATACATACATAGATCTTTATTCATAATTCCTCAAGCTAATTCTCCTCCATCGAACTCCTTTTGTGTGGCTTGAAGTGCTTCTGTAGTATCCTCAGCTACACTGTTTCCTTGTTTTGTTACTTGGTTACAGATGGTTACCATAGCAACCAGAACTTGTTGCTCAAACAGCCTTGGTTGCGGTTTTTCATAACCGTTGGTAAAGCCCTACAGTATATCTCAGATGAATCATAAGTTGCAATAGCACTATATCTCTCGTAAACCATCACAGCTGCAATAGACAAACATATAACAGTTGCACTAGATCTATATCCAACATGTAACAGTTGCAGTAGTCCTATATCACGTATGCGTAACAGTTGCAATAGATTTGTAGCCAACATCTCGTAACAGTTACAGTCCTATATCTTAACACGTAGGAAGCAACAGCGAAAAGCGTCGTTCACAAAATCAATCAGCTTATCAGCGTATACCAGTGTGCGGTGATTTTAAACTTCTTTGACTTTATATACCATTGTTGACTGCATATCACCAGCACCTGCGGATCAAAAGGCTGTGCACAGGGACTTTGTTCTTTTTAAAATACATAAGAGCAGTTGCGATAGATTTATATGCAACATCTCATCATAACAGCTGCAATAGGACTATATTTCACCTTAATCACACCATTTGCAATAAGCGATTTCTTCTTGCTGAACAAACCCTGCTGATTCTGGAACGAACACAGTCCCAGAAACTGTAAGCCTACTGAACAGCAGCTGCAAACGACTTCAATACAGCTTGTGACACATGCAAACATGCACACGAGCACACAGTACTCGTTAGTATGTGGAATATATTTTTTATGTGTGCTAGTGTTGACTAGAATAGAACAGAACCCAACTTTATTATCCAGCGTGGGCTGGACATGTGGCTGGTGTGCCTGGTCTGAGGACCTTTCAGCGGCTGATGGCTAGACTGATACATGGGACCAAACCACTCTCACACCAACCCACACTGTTGTGATTCGAACAGCAGGTCTCACAGTAATCTGAAGGAGGTCTTCATCAAGATATCACCTCGCCAGAAGATACATTTTCCTCCTCAGATTTGTGAATTTAATTTATCTTTTGGTTATGTCCTGGCATTCCCCGGTTGGGGAATCATTTCAAGGGTTAATCACTGGAACCTGAAGCGGTTTCTGCCTGATAATAATAAGATAACAATAACAATGTCATAATCTAACGAGAACCCTTCCTTGTCTCTTCTCTTCCATGTTGCTGCTGATGATCGTGGCTCTGCTCCTTCCCCCTTCCTCCAACCAAGGTAAATACAACAAGTTAATTCACTCTGCGAAAAACCCTCTCTCAGCACAATGAGCGTGGTCTCATCTCCTCACATGTATCGACTCCTGTGTCAATAGTCCGTTTACAACACCACATGTAGACAACAAGGTTGTCAAGGATGGATGGATGATTGAATTAATGAAAAACAGAATTACACGGAGGCTTTGACACTTTATTAATGCTTTATTAATGCACATTGTTTATATATGCACTTCACTTGCATGAAACGGAACTGTTGCTTCAATTGTTGCTTATCGCCTTTTAGTGTTTACTCACCTGTGTGTGTGTGTGTGTGTGTGTGTGTGTGTGTGTGTGTGTGTGTGTGTGTGTGTGTGTGTGTGTGTGTGTGTGTGTGTGTGTGTGTGTGTGTGTGTGTGTGTGTGTGTGTGTGTGTGTGTGTGTGTGAGGTTGCTAGGCACCGAGCCAGTTCTATAAAGTGTCTGTGAAAAGGTAAAAAAAACGGACCTGGGCAATGAAGGTGGTTTGCTAACTGTACCGTCGCTATGGTTACCAATCACGCCACCTTCTGCTGTTCTGATCTGCGTGTGTTTGAGGTTTTAGGATCACTAACTAACAGTTTCTGAACTGTGTTAACTGGCTGACGCACTGCTGTGTAGCAGGTGGGTAGCAAGGTCAGCCTCCTGGTCTGAATCTGAATGTGAACAAAGAGGGACTCTCTCAATAGGAAACCTCATTTGCATGTGTAGATGAATGTTTGTTACCATATACAAACCCCATATTGACTAGCCATAGTAGGCATTATCACCACAGGATACATTTTTTTCCAAGTGAACGAAATACTGTGAAAAACCATTGAGTTTGGAGTTGAAACCGTATAAGAGTTGGTATGAACAGGGCATTTGGTTCCAACTGTGGGCTGCCATCACTGTAGAACTATGTTTCGGGCAACATGTTACGTGCTACAGGGAGAGAAGTGTTACTCTCCCCTCCTACTCATTCCTTCGGGTCTTTTTTTTTTTTAAATAATCTGCTCTAGTATGTTGATCCTACAGGCAGCTGACACACACACACACACACACACACACACACACACACACACACACACACACACACACACACACACACACACACACACACACACACACACACACACACACACACACACACACACACACACACACACTTCATTCAATGTTTGTGTGTGTGTCTGTCATATATGCTCCAGGGTCACATGTAAAGCTTTAAAAAATGCACAGCTGAGCAAAGCACAAAAAAAACACACCTATTTATGCTACTGATTGCCCACTGCTGCCCACACGCACACACCCCATTCGAGATCGAACACATGTTTCTAGAACAGGCAGTGACATCACCTGTCTTGTGGTCAAAGTCTACTTCCTCTCTCTCGCTCCCTCTCTCTCTCTCTCTCTCTCAATCTATCTCTCTCTCCCTCTCTGAGGCGGAGCACACACCGTGGCACTACCGCTGGTATTAACTCACAAATCCACACTCTTTCTGTGAGGCTATTGTGTACGAAGAAACGCATACAGGAGATAGAAGCAGAACTCTGGAATAGGAGAATCCTCTGGACTGGACGATGGCAGGATTACCTGGGTGAAGCGGGATAGGACTCTGGATCCTGAATTCTTGGGACTCTTTCTCTTTATCTACTCTTCCCCTTTTTATATAACCTTTTTTTAAAACTGTGGCTCAATCCGGAAAAAGCAACAAAAAATATATTTTTATCGACTTTAGCCGTTTATTTCTTTCTAAATTACTCTGTTTTTTGGTGGAATCCTTTCGATTGTTATTTTGTTTACGGAGCGAGGGATGAACTCAACGGCAGCATACAGACAGTTCCTCCAGGAACTTGGGGAGAAGAGAGGTTGGTTACCTGGTCGCCCTCACACACGCTTGCACACACACCCTCACAAACACACCCTACACACGCCTATCCAACGCATGCAACACCCATTCTTTAACTACGGTAAGCGTTTTCAGTTTACCTGCTGTGTTATCTCCGCCTTCAGCTGATTGAGTGGAGGGGAATGGCATTTATGCACGTGGAGCGTTTAGCGCACGTGGAACATGATGGCTGTCAGAAGGTGTTGACAGGAATACTGAGGTGGTGTTAAATGACGGGTGGTGGGAGATTTACACAAAGTCCATTATAATTGTGTATATCTCTATCTATATCTTGGCCAACTGAATACTTCAGCTTACTTGGTACGTTCCAAGAAATACTGAACAAATTTGGCGGAAGTTTGAACCACAGCCTAGTCTCACTAGAGAACCCATTCTTAACCCCCAGGAAGTGCAGTGGAGAGGTGAACTGAGGCTATGAATCTTGGTGTGCTTATTGCTCTAGGGAGGATCTGTCGGTGTCAAAACGACAAGGTCGGCACATTCAAGGCTCTGCCTCGCTCCTGCACTCTTACTTTCTGTGCGGCTTCCCAGGTACTTTGGACTATATGGCGGGCATGCACCCATTGGGTCAACATCAGGGCTTTGACGCATGTGTGCGACTGTGCGTGCGTGTGTGTGTTTTTCTACCTGGCTGTAGCTCGAGATTAGATTGCATTAAACAGACGTATGTGAAGCTGCTTTGTTTCCAATCGGTTTTAGATGCTTACCTTACATTGTCAACATGGGTTGGCGCCATTTTGCAGACGTGGTGTTTGTTAATGAAGTCGTTAACCATGACGTTTTTAATTAATATGGAGGGCTTATTTGCGGTTTGCTGCCAGTTGTTTCCACTCTTCCACCTGTCATGTTAATTTGATTTAAACCGAATCATGGATTTGTTACTGAGATCTTGTAAAGTAAACTGGTAGTAGACTTGGTAGCACCATATTTTGTTCCGCCACCCAGTTTCGGTGTGGACCCTTGGACCTCGCAGTGCATTGACCCATTTTTTGTGCTCTTGATGGAAACCCTTTAGAAAGACGGAGATAAAAGAGTTTTTATCTGCAGCCCCCTATTCACTAACCAAACCTTTATGCTAATGTCTAGGTCACGTTTTAACGATTTCCTCCTATTTGCGTTCACCCTTGGCTCTGCACGAGTCCATTGAGCCAACTTGAACTTCAAGCAGATAGCCCAAACATGGCCCGGAGGGAGGGGGGCGCCTTGTTCAGACGTGAGGCTGAACCCCACCCCTCCCACCAACGACACCACCCCTTTTGTCTGGTATCAGTCATCAGAAGACTGCACACCTGCTAGTGCTTGTGGTAGTGAAGTATAGACGAGTGGATGCCAGCCCAGCCCTTGTGGTTTTGGGGCCGTGTGTGAGATAGCTAGGCTCTCTTTGTTTCCTCTCTGGGGCCTCACGCCTGCTGGGTGAATACCAGTTAGTTGGCTTCGAGGTATTTGGTCAAAAAATACGGCGGTGTACGGTTACTCTTCATAGAATTAAAAAATAATATTTAAATTAAGTTTTGTTATGTTCTTTTGGGAAAATTGAATTATACTGTTTTATACAGTACTGTTTAATGTTCTGGGCGTAATTTGACCTCGGATTAAATGTTTGATGAAATATTGACACTGTAGGCCAGATGACTCCATTGTTTGGAGCGAGCAGCACAGGTCAGACATTATCTACGGCAACATAGACATGGAAGCAAATTAAACGAAATAACACCTTCTACAAAATGAATACCATGAAGCAGATCTTAAGCGTTTGTGAGTCCAGTGTTGGTCCCCGTTGTCCTGTCCTTCTCTCTCTAACTCTCGACACCTGGCAATTAAGACTAATGGAGGGAGAGAGATTATATAATAGGACATAGGGAGAGTGAGAGGAAGAGAGAGCATGTGACTGAGGTTGTTTGGTTATCATTTGTTTAAGGTGGAGCAACCGGCAGCTTGCTATTCTATTCTATACCTGTGGCTCTCAGCTCTGCCTGTCTCTATGCCTCCACGTCAGAGATCTGTAGCCTCAGGCTTCACAGTGATATCTGCTAAATACTGTTTTATCATCACACTTTTTACTATTATTTTTATCCTCTTATTTTATATTATTTAATACATTGTAAAGTTGTAAAACTGTTTCACATGAAAATTAAAAGGTGGTACTGCTCTCAAAGAAAATACATAAAAAATATATTTAATTTATAGATGGATCTGTTTATTGTTTTGTGAATGAGAAAAGTGCACTTTTCACATATCTCAGTTGTATTTTTTGTGAATGGGGAAGTTAATATGAATGAGCCTGAGTCACTCGTTGAAGTGTAGGAGTGCATAAGTCAGTCATTGCTATTTTTTTCCGTTCAACTCTAAACCCTTCTCTCCCGTTGAGGTCTCTATGACAAGGACAAGACCCAGGGAACAGGTGAACCTATGGATGGTTCTTCCTGGTTCCTCTTAAAATGGAATGGAGCCCATCACTAGAGATCTCAGTGAAAACCTCTACACACACATCAAAACATGTGTCTCTGGTCGGACCCAAAGCCGTTCCCTATCCCTTTAAAGTACACAATTCCGCTTTGTTTTTGGAATTTCCTCTCTATTTTGGTGAGGGCAGTATGCAAGCCAGTTCCCCAGGACCCTTATCCCATCATCTTAATTGGAGAGGTGCGGGAGTTATTTCCCACAGAGAAGGTAATTACATCCAAGTACCACGAGGCCCACATTTACCCCCAGGTGACCCGTCTGCGGGCTATGGAGGCAGATGGAGGGTGCGTTTGGAACGATGTCTGGCACCGCCCTGTAAGGCTTCACATATGGTGCCAGCCAGGTGGAACTGGGCAAATGTGGGTCGAGACTGTTGTTGGGGAAGCAAAGCTTAACCTAGCATTGTGTATTGAGAACGGAGGACAATCCTTATGAAAAGGGCTTTAATACAAATCAAGCTGGAGGGGTGGCATTCAATTTAGTTTGTAGTGCTAAGAATAAAAACGTATTTCTGCTGAATTATCCTTCTAGGAGTTTAATAAAATGACAGTTTGTTTCCTTTACGGCAATGGATTAATCCATCGTCTGCTGGTTTATTAAGCTCCGCCCACGTGGCACGGTTGCCACACAGACCCATGGACTGATACCAGATCGGAGAACCTGATAGGACGACGGGTTCTGGTCTGGCCTTTTGCTTGGTGTTTCATAAGAGAGAATGTTGCTGCCAGAGCAGCTCAGCAGTCCACTGTAGTACTGGCTCTCAGTATATATTTGTAACTCACCCTGACCCCACACACTCACACAGTAAGCCAACTAATGTGACCCCCGCGACACCAGAACACCCTTGGTGACCTGAGTTGTAATAATCCAGTCATATGAGCTGGGTTTGAAGTCTGCCCTGTGTCGTGTCTTCTATAAATTCTACAATGGTTGCATTGTTGTCTCAGCTGTGACGTTTCTTTTTTTCTTTATTCCTGAAATCACTGAAACACAATTGCACGATATTGGATTTATTTTAATTTGAAAGCTTCACAGATTTAATGAAAATTAACATTTTGAAGCACAACCAGGGCGTGGTTGTGCTTCACCCTGTAAATGGATCACAGTATTGTCTTTGTAAAGTGTAAGTAAGTATGCCTATGTTTACTTTGAGGGATTTTGTAGCAGTTGGCAGTGTTCTTGCGGATCACCTGTACACCAGGGTGTGTGTGTGTGTGTGTGTGTGTGTGTGTGTGTGTTTGTGTGACATATCTTTGACTTGGCCTTTATTGCTACAACATACACATACCCAGACCATATACATAAATGCATGCATACATACCCACACACAGAAAACCCCTCTACTTAAACGAAGACATACACACAGTGTGGCGTCCTGCCCCACGGACGCATGTATTAATTTAGTCTTGGTTTTGGCGCCAAACATGATCAGGCTTGCCTGTTAAAATCTTCCCTTAATTACCGTCAAAATGAATTGCCAGTTTGGCTTTTCCTACAACACGCATGTCCAAACTCTAATCCACTCCAGATGGAAACCGCGGGGTCCTAAATGGACAAACCTTGAAGAGGTTGTTGAGGTCCAACCGGCGACGACCGGGATTCAGTTGACGCTAGGCTTTTGAATTGAGCACACATTGTATGATTCAGGGGAAACGTTACGCTTGGATGACGCGGAGCAAAGCCAATGTCTTTACCAGACCTCATCCAGACCTCTCATCACCACACTGGAGGGAAACCTTTTGATGCTTTCCAGAAACAACTTGTGGGGTTGTACTTAAGAGGAGGGGAACAAAAAGGGCGACCTCCTCAAAGTTGGCAGACACGTGTGTGTTCACTTGATGTTTCGAGGGATTTTAAGGTCTGTGGTGAAAAGTCTTGATGCATGGCACATCTTCTGGTTGGTCTTGGCCGCGTTCTTGACACCAGAGGCTCTTCTATTATAATTATTACATGTAGAAGCTGAACATGCCAGCGCATGCACTGAAAGCACCGCTAATGAGTTGTATCTCAACACCTGTGTCACAAGCAGTGATCATGCTCTTGTTAATATTCAAATATTCACCCAAACTGCTGCCCATTCTACAGCACTGCACCAAGGTGTATAGTCTAGGCCTTCTCCAGTTACCATCAGAGGGCCAAGAATAAACATTGTATTACCAACCAACTTGTTTGAACAGTTGTTTTTCATGTGGGCAGTGTAAGGAGTTTACTATTTCATTGATTTGTACGATCCTAGGGTCATGCCGCTAACTTCTGCAAGTGCTTGATTGTTGATTCAGATCCAATGGCAAAGCAAACGGTTTGCTCAACAAACCCAAAGGCCTTGTGGGCACCTTGTTTTGTTTTTTGTTATTCTGGGCTTACGGGCAGACTAGCTAAACTGCTCAGCCCCGAAAGCTAATCTTTAAGCTCGTATAAGCGTCTGGAGCCAGTTTGTTTGGAGGTTAATGGGTATTATTTGGTTCACGGCCTGATCGCCTTGGCCTTGAAAGTCAAGACCGTTTTAGTGTCTGAAACTAATTTTAAATCAGAAGTGAGAGTCGGACGGAATCCAAACATCTATAAAATGTTCTGCTAATTCGGCACATCTAGGCGTAAAAAATAAATAAAGTTTGGTTCCTGTTGGTTGTCAGTTGAGGTCATGGGTAGGTTGGGAATTGATTTTATTTTTTTATTTTATTTTTTCCAGTGGCAGCGAATGATAGGTAGGTTGTTTTCATTTAAAAACGAGAAAATTCGCTCATCCTTGTACAGAATGAAGAGGTGCTGTACCAAAACGTAATTATAGTTTGCATTTTTTTTTTTTTTTTAAAGCTCATAAAATAATTTGGGTCGCACATAAATTGACAGGGTCGGTCGAAAACCGGAACCAAACAATTATTTTTTTTTAGGCCCTATTGCATCTCCACACTCATGGGAACATCTGTCACCTTAAGTATTACAAATACTAATAAATGCACACACACACGGACACACACACACACACACACACGGACACACACACGGACACACACACACACACACACACACACACACACACACACACACACACACAGAGACAGAGACAGAGACAGAGACAGACACAGAGACAGACAGACACACACACACTCACACAGAGACAGACAGACGGAAAAACACACACAGAAAAACCCAGACATTTGTATCCAGTGCAAAGCAGCCAGATGTGTGGGGAATGATAAGCGTTGGACGGTCTCTATCAGCTTGCAGCCAGCAGGGCGTGGTCAGCACATGACCTACCAACAGGGCACAAACAACAGAACCATACAGTGCTATTTGCGGGTAAAAATTTAAGGCAGTTTCTCTGCTTATACCACATGATGCCTATATATTTTTAAAGTTTAAGTTTTAGATTGGGCATGGTAACGTTTAGGTTACTTTAAAGAAAATGGTGTCGGATTAAAGTATTATGTTTAGGGATGGCATGTGTAGGTTGGGGTTTTGGTGTGGTTCAGGTAGGATAAGGAAAGAAACTAGTCAAAAGCAAAACTTAAAATACATAACCACTTAAAGAGCCTCCATATAGTTGCACCTGTGCTGATATCCGTGCCTGCTAGCATAGCACTAGCATCGCTCCTAGCATCTCCCTAGCACCAAGTCACGGTCTTCCAGAGTCCTCCCCCACCCACCCTTACCTGCTGGTGGTGTGGCAGTGCACGTGTGCCCCCTATAGCTTAGAGATTCACCACCAGATCTGGTGGTCTGGTTATCGCCTCTTTGTTTACATCCAGAAGCTTTGTGTATGGTAATGCAGTAGCCTGATAGAGTGGTGGTTCGTGACCTTTTAAGGGTGTGTGGAGAACAGCGTGCTGCTCAGCCATGGCAGAACACGGTGGCACACAATCGCCTCGGGTTTAGCCCCAGTTTGGTGCTTGAAATAAAACATTTAAATAAAATGGTGACATGGTGATAAAACCAGGAACAACCACGAATCGTACACTTAATGCTATGTGGCCATTAAAGTGCTTTGAACTAACATTTAGTTATACGATTGCAACTTCCGACTCTGCCCTCTGCCTGTGGCAGGATGTGATAAAAGTATCATGCCCTGAAACTGTTCAGCTGCACCCACATGTGGCTGATAGGACGATTTGTTAGCACTTAATCGCCGCTACCTCCCCTCTCTCTTTCCCGCCGACCGAACTATAATCACAGACGACAGATCACAGAGTATGCAATTAGTGTGTGTGTGTGTGTGTGTGTGTGTGTGTGTGTGTGTGTGTGTGTGTGTGTGTGTGTGTGTGTGTGTGTGTGTGTGTGTGTGTGTGTGTGTGTGTGTGTGTGTGTGCACGCGGTTTGGGTGGAAGATGTGGTGAAAGGCCGATCTAAAGGTATAGGATGAGGAGAAGGAGTGGAAAGAGAGGGGATGGAGGCTGTGGGTAGCAGAAGGCGTAGTATCTCTATAGGTAATACTGGGGAACCTTTGGGGTCCACACTGTTACACGTGTTTTCAGCCCAGCAAAGTATTAAAAGAAGGTCAGTTAAAAGTCAAACACCTGATCAGTGAATGTTAACCTCTGATAAAGACAATGGTATTAATAAAATAAAAAAAAGGAAGGATTTAAGATGAACTTAAAGGTTTGAACTGGGTTGCGGATGAGGACTGGTTAAGGACTGGTTGTATGTGATGCATTCACAGTTAAGGGTTACCAAAACTGATAAGTCTAAAGCGGATGCACTTGTAAGATGTTGCAGATGAGTCGGCACATAACACACAGCTGGAGAGCCAACACAGGATATAGCGGGCCCATCTAACGCTGATATTACCAGGCCTGTAAGGCGCTGGGCTGCATACGAGGCGTGTCTCCTGAGTCTTCCTGTTTACTTCCTGTTGCCCCTGGACTCGACAGGCCCTGGTTCCTGGAGAAAGAGGGGCATCATGGGAGACGTATTGTTTTCACAGCTTGACAGCTTGTCTCGATCTTGTGAGTGCGTGCGTGCGTTGGTGCGTGCGTGCGTGCTTGCATGCGTGTGTGTCTACATCTACAAAAGTGCGCTAGACATTCACATTTTGACTAGTTGTATTGGGTCTACAGTTTAACATTCAAGACAGCCAGCATCTTGTGACCATCCTGCTGGCAGTGAGGCGCGTCCTGGACATACCCTGGGGGATGTTCCCAGGGTAACAGAAGGTTTATTTGGACTTGGGCTGGTTGTATTTTAGTATATTGTTTTTCTATATAGCCATGTTGTGGTTGTTGGGGTTGGTCAGCGTTATGTTAGCACTTTTTGATGTATAACCTTTCTCTCTCACTGCTAGGTGGCATGTATTTGTGGGATTATATGGATTTGTACATAGTTAGGTCTTTTTTTTTAATGGGCACTTCTGTGTGTGTGTGTGTGTGTGTGTGTGTGTGTGTTACTGTGCGTGCGTGAGCTTTGTAAGTTGCTTGAGTGGTACATTAAGAGGCTGATGGATCAGGAGGGGCCTCTCTTGTTAACCCCCTGTACCTCCAGGGGCCGCAGCTCCCTATTTGCCCCCCTAATGTACTAACTCCTTTGCCTTCTTTATCTCTTCTCTCTTTGCTTATTTGTCATGCAATCTATCTTCATTCCCTGTCTTTGGGTTAAATTCTTGTTTGTCATGGCAAACCTACTTGCTGTAGTTTGGTCTGGCTTTGCGAGACTGGCAAACCTAACCCTGTCAACTTGTCGTCAGCTGCAAAGCCTGATTTACCGTTGTTTACACTTTGTCTGTTGGCATCTCGCTAGCTGGCGTACATTGTCAAGGTCCTGCCCCACTGCCTGATAGCCTTCCTGCATTCAGTGACATCGCAAACTTATATCGGTCTCAAAAGGGTTGAGAAACAATAAAATAATAGAATTATTAGAATTTACCCTTAACCCTAACACTAACCCTAACCCTAACCCATAAGTTACTGAAAACTTTGAGGCTTTCTTTCTCTTGCTTTTGCGCTCTCACTCTGTCCATCAACGTTATCGGATACACTTTGTCACCACTTTGTCTTGTGTTTCTTGTGCAGTCTTGTCTTATCCTCCCATGTCCAGTCTTGTCCCGTCTAGTGTGTTCAGCCAACTCTATTCTTCAAATTGGGGTCATACCTCTTTCTTGAAGTCCTCTTATCTTAATCTTTTTTCCAGTTGGGCTGGGTTAAGGTCTTTGTTCCCCTATCTTCCTCCATCTTCCCACGTCAACACCTTGCTCCTGTCCTTCCTGCTTCAGTGTTTCTCTTCTCCCTTATCCCCCTTTCTTTCCCACAATCGGTCCCTTCCTCTACTGCTCTCACTCTCTCTCTCTTTCTCCCTCTCTCTTCCCTTTGAGCTTGTTAAAAAGGAATTACTGTGCTGTACTGGTCTCAGGGTGATGAGTGTGGGTCTTGACGTACACCTGACTCCCCTAACGAACCTGCCCCCCCTGGCCCAGCGGGTGGTTACCGCTGCCTCTGATCTTCCCCGCCGCGCCTGTCCCACCAACTCTGTCCCTCTCGAGGGGACCGGGTACCTGCACGCACAAGCACGCACACAGGAGTAGCCGTTTATTCAGGTCTTCTAAAATATGATTTATATAGTTTTCAAAAAACACATGATTTTGTTTGTTGTGTGTCGATTTGAAAGTGTGAACCGAAGTGATACAAAACCACTGTCTTCTGTCGCCCGTTCATTCTCCAGCTCTCTCTCTCTGCCCCCTCCGCTCTACTACTTTGATCCTGTGATGTAAGTGGTCAGTCCTGGTGTCCTCTGGCTGTCCCTGCTGATCGGACCGTGTGAAAAGGAGAACCAACACAACAGCCACCGCAGTGAGAGTTTATGTTCAGGTCACTCTGCGGAGCACCGACCATAAACTCTCACTGTGACATCGATGACCAGCCACATACATACAAGGAGTTCCGTGCTTGTCATGCTTATCTGTCCCAGTAAGGGGGACAAAGTTCACGCCAAGTATAAGTAGCGTGCACAGGCACACGTGGGCCTCTGGAGTCAACAAAGGCCTGCATGCTGGTTAAACACAAACACAAGCATGATCACAATCACTCAGATAAACACGTGGGCTCCAGTCTGCTCACATATAGACACGCATAGATTCCCACACAGAATCTGCAAGGCATTGTCCTATTCAAGCAGGCCAAGGAACCACACACACACACACACACACACACACACACACACACACACACACACACACACACACACACACACACACACACACACACACACTCTTAAGCAGTCCCATTGGCCTCTGTGTTTGTGAAGGCATAGGGAAACGGTCCCATCAGTTAGTAGACTTTTCCCTCTGCCTCTCTTCATGCAGTGCTGCCGGAGACCTTTTAACAAGCTGCACTCGGGACAGTTTAACCATCACACCCATTATCAGGCCTCTTCAAACCAAAAGCACTCCACTGATAAGGGCCCCCTGTTTTCACTAGTGTCTGTGATAAAAGTGTCACTCCACCAGGTTCCTCATCCAACCTTATATCCGGTGTAAAGTACTGAAAACCAAAAACCACAGATGTGTTTGCTGTCCTGGAATAGGAGGGCTCCGCTGTGTGCCAGGTCTGCCTGTGAGACCGTTACTGGACTCAATGTAAATGTTGACGTCATGGGCCGGCGGGACCCCACCATTTCTCAGGCATTGTAGCGGACGCCCCTGACAGCCCGATAATTACAGCTTTTTTAGAAGAAGGTCGGGTCAAGTGGTCCACTAAAAAGGTCCATGAACGGCCTCTGTGTGTGGTGAGGGGATTGGGGATGGGGGAGGGGGGGGGGGCGGGCAGAGTGTGGTTGTAATAGAGAGGTTGCCATGGGGACCAGAACAGCTGGGGTTAAAATTAAGGGTTTGGTTGCCGTGGTTATGGTCGGTCGGTTGGCCTGTATTTGTGTACACTCTTTACGTTGGTAGACCTCGGGTCCTTTATTCTCCCACGTTGTTTTGTGTGCTTCCTGGGCCTCGTCGCTTCCCATCCGCTGACCTCACCACTGGAGGGGTTTTGTCTTTTTCTCACTTTCTCTCACGACCTTATAGATATCGCTCTCTTTGTGCCAATCCCTCTCGTTCTCTCGCTCTCTCTCTCTCTTACTCTGTCCCTCGTAGACCAAAGTAGGGATAAACACACATCTTTTATACTACTTGTGTAAAGTGTTCTTTAAATGTGGACCTTTCACCAAGGCCTCGGGTCTGACCTGTCTCAGTGAAAACATTTCAACCTTCTCTAACCCAGTTAATTTCCTCTTCCATTTGTCCTCTCCATTGAATCACTCATTTGTTTTGACCGCCTTCTCTCATTTGGTCTCTCTCTCTCTCTCTCTCTCTGTCTCTGTCTCTGTCTCTGTCTCGGTCTCCCTTGTCCTCTCGACTTTCTTTGTCTTTCTCCGTCTCCCTCCCTCTCTCGCTGCGATTAACCTATAATTATCAAAGGCCGTAAAATCCTAAGAACTTTGTCTCAAAGCTCCACTTTGTTTTTCTCCTCAGAAGATCATAAATCTCCTCTTCTCCCCTCACCCAATCCCTCCTCTGCCCTTCTCCCACCACACATCCAAGTTAGCGGGTCCTCCCACCGGTCTGAGCTGCTTTCACCATCAACAACACTGCTTCTACCACAATATTTACTCTTCTGCAATTTATTCTCCTCCTCCCCCTCTTCATTGTGTGTGTGTGTGTGTGTGTTTGAACTCAATAAGTGTGACTCTAGGCACATTTTTGACATCACCAGGGTGACTCAGAGTAAGACACACACGGGCACAGACACACTCGCATGACCTTTGCCCTTTGCCCTACGGAGAGCTGTGTGACCGGGCGGTTATCGCTCCATTACGGCACAGTTTCCCCTGTGCTTGTATAGAGGACGGATGAGCGGGATGGATGGACAACATGAGGAAACCAGCAGGTCATAGATCAAATCAACTTTAGTCTCTAAACCAAAGCAACTCCCAGTGAATCTGCGCTCCACTTGAAGCATGCAGCATGCAGGAACTCGGCACCCAACTCTTTTGAATGATTACATTTTAATCTCGCCCATTATATCCCCTATTTGTGGCTGATATAATGAGGTATTTTTGAATCACTTTGTTGTGTGTTGCAATATTAGAAATAGATATCTTAACTAATGCAGACGAGGAGGGTGACGAGAGGCCGCTGGTAATCACTGACTGTTTCCTGTGAATACAGGCATGCATGTGTGCGTGTGACACGGGATCGACCGATATTATCGGCCGATATTCGCGGTTTTTACGTGTATCGGTATCGGCCGATACGCGGCTGATTTTCGCCGATTATTATTATTATTTTTTTATTTTTTTTATTTACTTGTTCTACCTCACCTGTTTTTAATATTTGTTAAATATTGTTCATCTACTTGTTCTACTTCACCTGTTTTTACTATTTGTTAAATATTGTTTTTGATATTGAAGTTCAATAAATGTTCCTTAAAAAAATAAATAAAAAAATCTGCTCAAGAAAATCGGTATCGGCGTATCGGCGTATCGGCTAAGGCTGAGGAAAAAATATCGGTATCGTATCGGCCCTAAAAAAACCGGTATCGGTCGATCCCTAGCGTGTGTATTTGTGTTTGTGTGAGGGAATGCATAAGTCTCTGTGTGTGGGCAAGGGCTTGTTGTATAAGCTTGCATACTGTCCTATTTAGATGGCAATTTCCCTATGATCTTGGAGCAGGGAATATCATAAACCGTTTGTCGTTTGTCTATGAAATATGTCCTCTAGGCATGTGACGGGCCTCCTATTATATGTATTGCCTATTTGAATCCACACATACCACTAGCCCACGGTTAAAATGAAACGTATCTACAGTTTAACCGCAACAGTGTGTAAGAGAGACATGAAACCTGGTGTCGTGAGAGGAAATGACACGTGGCCGACCAGAATCAGATCTGGGTTGCTACAAAGTCTGCTGTGTGGTTAACGCCCTGAGGGTACGCACGCCATGAGGTACTGCAGATGTCTTCATCTATGTCCTGGTTTGTCTCTTTCTGTTACTTGTCCAAGCCATAGCCGGGAATATGGCTCCCAACTCTGATAGACTTCTTCTTTCTAATTACCTCCCCCTCACCTCACTTATAATCCCCCCCCCCCCTTGTGTTGTTTAGGTTTGTGCATAATGTGATGTGTGTGTGTGTGTCGGGTTATTAGGGTTACGCCATCTGGAGGACATGATACCTCCCTTCCCTCTCCGCTCATCTTTCTCTCCTCACCTTTAATCTCTGATGGCACCTCAGGGTAAATCGGTCTTCTCTAACTCTTATCTGTCTATCTCAATCTCACACACACACACACACACACACACACACACACACACACACACACACACACACACACACACACACACACACACACACACACACACACACACACACACACTCCAACTAATTAATCTTGACTATGCTCCTGCTCTGCCGTCTCGGTCAAAGCGGTGTAGTGATCCGTTCAATGATCCCCGTCAAAACAAAGCTCACTTAAAATCTGTCAACACCAACGGCAGTTAGCCTTGCTCTGTGTCGGTTAGCCTTCATGAGCTCAACTGCCAAGCCATGAGACACAGACGAGCGCACACGCACAGACATAAATGGCTATGGTCACTTAATATTGGTGCCGTAGATAGAGAATAGTTGCACGGCCTTGACGGGCCACTTGATATACCACTGTACAGGTTTAGAAAAGATACATTTTGCCTGCCTTTCCATTTAGCTTAAATTATGTTCTGTTTTAATTTAAGATATATTGTGGATGTCATGGCATTTGCTTGCTAGGCTTTCAAATGCAGTACCTGAAGGCTAACTTTTAAGAATCAATAATGGTAACATTGATGTGTCTTGGTTGTCTTAAGGGAATGAAAACGTACATTTAGCGGTTGGTCAGTAAAGAGTTTATGTTCCTCCTCAATTGCTATTGGCTCCATCGCTCTGCTTGTAAACGCCAGTTAAAATCTGACATTTCAAGCATTCGGTTTTGGGTTTTGTCCCCCCAGGAATACGGTCTTGTCGGCAGGTCTAGACAAGAGAATCCAGTGGCTACTCCGAGGCTGCCCCCTAACAGTAGCATGCAGTACTGCAGGGGGAAAGCCTGTCTAATAGGGATGAAGCATGTTGTTGGAAAGAGCAACATTTTCAACCTGCTCCATATCTTAGGGTCCGACACTCAGATGACCTGTCTGGACTTCGGTTGTCCTTTGATTGTATTCCCAATTTGGTGCAAATTTAATGTCTGCAAAACCAAGTTACATAAAATGCTCAAGCTGTCTAGACCTGCTTTGATGTTAGAAATGTATAGTTTCTGTTTACAACAGAGCTGCAACCATGTTTCTAAGGTGAAATGTTCAGAGTATTACACCTAAACCCATTTTTGAGTGTCTTTTTCATCTATTCACGTTCCTTGTGTGTGTGTGTGTGTGTGTGTGTGTGTGTGTGTGTGTGTGTGTGTGTGTGTGTGTGTGTGTGTGTGTGTGTGTGTGTGTGTGTGTGTGTGTGTGTGTGTGTGTGTGTGTGTGTCCCGCTGGGCCCATTATACTCAGGGTTTTATACCCAGGATGGCGGGTCAGGCCC
Source organism: Gadus macrocephalus (assembly GCF_031168955.1). NCBI lineage: Eukaryota > Metazoa > Chordata > Actinopteri > Gadiformes > Gadidae > Gadus > Gadus macrocephalus. The sequence continues at coordinate 9,441,768 of NC_082403.1, forward strand.
CCGGCAGCCGGCCCAGCATCCAAACAGGAAGTGCTTTCGCTTTGCTCGTCCAATGGCAGGGGGTCGGGGGTCAAACGGCAGGGGCGTCCGGGAAACATTGACGATGTGTCACGGCCACGCCACACGCAGCTGTGTGACAGCGGGAAGTGCTCGGGATAGCGGCAGTGTGTCGGAGACGAGGCGTTACGTCATAAAGCTGTTCCTGTCCTTCGGTTTAGACTGGCCTCCATTCAAGACTCGTGTGTTTCACTCAACCAAACGAAACATCTTTCTATTTCACACCCTTTTCTCACAAGAGCCGGGGTGTGAGGTAATGGGGGGGGGGGTTTAGGATCCTTGAAGGTTTCGATTGTTTAAATTGACTGAAAGGTTTGTTCCTAAGCAGCGACATGCCTGTGGGTTTCATGCATTATGCCTTTTGTGAGAGAATGTAGATTAGTCTTTAATGGGGAATGAAGAAATGCATTGAGAACATGTCAATTGAAAACGTTCTCAATGCACGTGGGGGCTGTGTGTGTGTGTGTGTGTGTGCGTGCGTGCGTGCGTGCGTGTGACCTTGCTGCTGTTCTTGCTGTCTGTGCCAAGGATGCTGACTAGATGAATTGAGATTTGCTGGCGGTTAGGGTGTGGCCGAGAATCACTCCATCCTCTCTCTCACTCTCTCTCTCTCTCCTCTTTCTCCTTTCTCAGGAGAAGGAGGCTGTGCACATGGACAAGGGGTATGTTCACCTTGTGTCATGTATATGATCTGTGGGTTGAATGAAGCTCCTTCGCAAGTGGTCTATTTAGTCTTCATTTAGTTCAAAGCATATCCTGGGACAGGCACACTGGGAGCACTAATGTGTGTGCGCCGGCAGTGTGAGATTTCTCTCAGTGATAGCCGAATGAAAGCGGGCATTCACGTCCCAGTACAAAAGGCCACCAGGCGTCACAATAACACTGTGGTCAGTATCTTGGCTGTACTTTCTTGCTCGATCTCACCCTCTCCCTGCCTATTTTGCTCTCTTTCTCCATCAAGCACACTCTCTGACCCAGCTCGCTCTGTCTCTCTCTCACTTTCCCTTGCTCTCATTTTCATTTTGTCGCTTTTCTCCACAATCTGCCATCTCATCATTTACTGTCCTCATTCTTGCGCTCTCCTTCCGTCTCGTCTCCTGCTCAGACACGTCCAAGGTGGATCCACCTATTGTGTGTGTGTGTGTTTCATCGTGTGTGTGTGTGTGTGTGTGTGTGTGTGTGTGTATGTGTGTGTGTTTGTGTGTCCTCATGTGTGACTGATGAAGCATCATGCAGGAAATACTGATTGGATACTTGACCTCTAACCTTGTTAACACGCAAGCACTCGCATACAAACACGTATAGAAGCACATTGACGTAGAAAGACATGCACCCTCCTACTTTGACAATATTATGCTGTACATATAGCTCACGAATACACATTGTTCATGGTCATCAGGATTTTATGTTTTTTTTCTAATTGTTCATGGTCCATTGGTTAAGGTCAGATTTAGCCTGCTTGTTGAGGAAGGGACTTCCCCATGTAACTGTAGATATACCGGATGTGAAAGTGAGTGGAGTTTGGTGGAGTGTGCTCAGCTATTCCAACAACGTTCAATATTCATATTTATAGTACCATCTATATATATATTATGTTTCTGGTTCCTTCTTGGGACATCTGATACAGCAACCACAAATAAAGGAAATAGTTTCAATAGTTTTCCTCCATAAGAGCCCAGTAACAAAATGTGATAAAGTGCTTAAATACTACCCTAGATCGGTATGAAGATATGAGATTAGAATGTAGGTATTTGGGTGCGGACCTGTGTGCCACAGCAGTGTTATAGTGTAGCCTCTGCGTACACACTCTAATGTTTTGGTCTCTCCTGCCCCACAGTGGCAGCTTAACGTCACCTCCTGCTGCAATCAGGGTCTCTCCGCCCTCTATCTCTCTCTCTTGCCTTGAGGCTTTTTCCCTCACTTGATGAAATAATGATATTATTAATATTTAAACTGCTGAGTCAGCTTTGTTTGTTTCAGCAGAAGTATGGTTTTGAGAGATTTTAGTTATGGACACCTGGTTATTGCAGAAATATGATTTTAACTTGACTATTAGAAATTTTAAAAAGAGTTTTATTTAATATTATTGCATTGTATTTTATGTTATTGTGACTGACATTCCTATATATATATATATATGTGTGTGTGTGTGTGTGTGTGTGTGTGTGTGTGTGTGTGTGTGTGTGTGTGTGTGTGTGTGTGTGTGTGTGTGTGTGTGTGTGTGTGTGTGTGTGTGTGTGTGTGTGTGTGTGTAAATGCATGTACATATACGTGCTGTTGTTCTTCTCTTCTCCTTCTCTTGATTTGATCAGCTGGTTTCATCAGGCTGTAATTTTTGCTTTATTCTTGCTATTGCTATGTGTTTGCCTTTTTGAATAAGCTATGTGGCTGGTTTTAACAACAGCAAATGTTTGATTGTCGTCAACGTCATACTTTATACTTCACATGTAGCATGTGGCATCTGGCCACCTTGGAAACCACCAGCTTGCCTTTCTGCCCATTGTAAAACAGCAAATGGAAAACATGGCAACCAGAATTAGGGGGTTTCATGTGGTCGACCAAACGCTTCGTAATGATAACCTAGGAGTCTATCTATGACTACCTCGAACATTCGTAAGCACATCGTTCTTTTAATTCATCAAATTCACTGGTTTATTGGTTTCGCTCATTGATCTATTTTCCATGCAGAAGGCTTTGTTTTGTGTAGAGGTTGCTAGGATGAAAATATCAGTGGCATTTCCAAGCAATGGCGTCACACACACACACACACACACACACACACACACACACACACACACACACACACACACACACACACACACACACACACACACACACACACACACACACACACACACACACACACACACACACACACACAGTGTGATGTGTTGGTAACTCTAGGACCCCTGTCTCCCAGCAGCCAAACTGAATCATACTGTCTCACTTAGTGATGTTCCACACACACAACCTCTCACACTGGTTGGAAGGTCTTATACATGCTGTCACAGTCAGCAGACGTCCATTCAAAGATAGCCGTTAATAAAAATAACCCTTGTGGCTTCCCTTGGAAGAAAATGGTGCGACACACACTCGCAAGCACACCAGGGTCCACTAACTGCTCCCCCGATGAGTTACCGGTCTTAGCGGTGCTCCACGCAATGCTCTGGCCGCCGGCTTGTATCAGTGGAATGGAATTCAGTGTAAGAGTGTCATCCAAAGGCAGAGAGATGCAGACTTGTAGCTGAGCTACACAGAGAGAGAGAGAGAGTGAGAAGGAGGCTGTCTGTGAAGGAAAAAGGGGTTGCCTTGAAAGAGAGAGAGGCTCTCTGAAGTTCTCAGCCCAAACAGAGTAACAGTAACTGTACATGTTTCAGAGACGAGGGAGAGTGGAGGTTTTAGTCAGTCGAAAATGGCAGTTAGGAACTAGGATGTACGGCCCCTTTGAAGGGAAAATATAAGTTTGCCTAGAAAGAGAAGTGAAAGAACCAAGTTGTCTCTCTTTCGTTGAAGTGCCTTTTTTTTTTTAACAACTCTGGATACTTGATGATGGCAGGAATTGCCTTTTTATTTTCTTTCCCTGTCTTGGACATAAGCAACATCTGTTCGATTTCGTATTACACTTCGGCCTTGTTCGTGTGAGGTTTACGGATATCTTTGCTCCGCGGTTGGTCAACAAGGAACGATGGATATTTTCATGGACCCAGCAGTGATGACATCGTTCCTTGTGGTCGGTGCGCACGTCCTCACAGCGGCTGGTGTCTGGTTGTACCGCAGACACCGCAGACAGTCCCAGAAACACAGACCAGGTAAACGTAGGGAGTCTGGACCTACTACTTGTCGAATGGGAATAGAAAGCACGCTTCTTTTCTTTTATACATTTCCCTGAGAGCGAGAGAGATACGGATGGTGATTGACACCAATGACAACCTATTACCTTCCTAGTTCCCTTTTAATGTCTGATTTCCCCTCCTCATGGTTTCATTGCCCCCCCCCCAGTGGTGTATCACCCTCTTTTTCATTATTTTGGAATGTGATGATGTGGTCCTCTTCAGTTAGCTGTGAGGTGGCACTTCACGTGTTGCTAATGCTACTAGCCTGGTTACTTGGCAACGGAGGGCCTTCTATTTTTGTTTACCATTACTGAAGAGATGTTTTTATATACGGCTATTCACTGCTCACTAAAATGGCGCTTCTGTATGATGGCATCCCGAGTACTTCTGCGAGTCAGTGGGACAGAATTTACCTTATTTGGCATTCCCAAAAAAGGAGACAATTGTTTCACGCACTATTATGTCTGTTGTGTGTCTTTGTTTTTCTTTCTGCTCTAGGAACAAGCTTTGACTTGGTTGGGTTCTTTTTTTGTAAACAATTATGTGTTGCTTTAGTAAACAGATGTAATCTGTGTTGTGTCAGTAAGCTGCTTAATGCAGCCCTGTGTCTCAGTATTTACAGCTCCAATGTAAACAGTGCGTTGTGCATTTGTAATGTACAAATCCACTCCTATGTACAGTATGTTAAAGTTAATTGAAATGAACTAACAACCAGTCAAATTATACTGTCCATTAATCTCATAGAGATAGGATAATTGTTTTAGCCAAATCATTTTAAAATATTACATTCATCATCCATTGATTGAATACATCATTTTTTTATTCATTTGTAAAACACTTGTTAAGTTTTGTATGAAAACACTGGGCTTGACTGATTATAACGTTTGTGGGTTTAGTTGGATTGTTTTTGAATTGTCCGTGCCATGGCAGTGTTGCATTCAGAAAGAATCATGGTATTTTCACGGTTTGTCTAACTAACATGATTATGATGAGAACAGAGTGGGTGTGTGTGTATGTCTGTGTATCTCGTGTGGGGGTGGTATCTTCATTGTGTGGGTGGAAGTTAATGAGAGAGTGACAGTTGTGGGTATTTGCCATGGTTGTGTGTTATCTTGGCTTACATGAGGGATGTGTTATTAATGTGGTCTTTATTTTTAGCTTCTTAAGGATGTGGGGTATGTCACATTGATGGGCGAAGCTGGGTGGAGTCCTTTAACTGTGTGTTTGAAAAAAAAAAAAAAAATATATATATATATATGGATATTAGATGTGTCCATGGGCATGCAAAGAACTTATTAGTCATACTCGTCCACATTGTTCATCAACTCTGCTGCACACATAATGCACTGCAAGGATCATCCCTCCCAGGCATGTTGGCTGGAGTGTAACGTGTACGAGGTCATGGGACGGTGAATTATGATTAATCTCTGCTTCAAGTGATTCAATTATGCCTTTTGTGGTGATGTTTTAGCCTACGGTTTTCTCACTTGACTCTATGGTAGCAGTGTCAGCCTGTCACAAGCACATTGTAACATAATTAGCTCTGTAAGATACATCCATTCATACATTAGCAAGAGTGATTCATCACATACTACAGTCAAATATTCTTTCTTAAAGGTGTGTAAAAAAACACGAGTTATATTAATATCAGTAAAAAGTGAACCAACTATAAAACCGACCGACCATTCCAATCATGTTTTTTATTTACACATAGATATGACAAATTGAATGGAGCGTAATTAAATTTGTTGCTAATCTGTTGAGCGGCGACCTAACCGAGCTAGTGATTAACATGTGGCTGGATGGTGTGGGCTGACTGGAGAATGGATGAACTGCTCTGGGGGCACCCAGCCCACTGTTCAGATGAATTTAATCGACCGACATGGAGACATGGAATGACCAGCAATGAGCGATGAATATTAATGAAACGCATGAGTCCGTGATGTCGGCTTTCTATTTCTTTCACTTACACTTTCACAAAGTGAAAGTGAAATAATTACACTGACATGGTCAAAATCATGGGATTTTTGGGTTCAAGAGCTTGTTGCAACTGAATTACATCACAGTGAATCAGAGCTGCAGACGACTAGAAGATTATGCAAGGAGGAAAGATAGAGAGAGAGAGATAAAGAGATAAGCACACTGCGTGGTATTAGAGGCGTTAAGCTCTGCATGTTATTTTTAGTGTTGATTTGTCCTGAGGCAGAGAGATGGCAGAACAGGGAATTATTTTTGGAGAGAAAAAAACAAAGTGATCTGCAGGAGTAGCCGTGAACGAGGGATGGAGATATAACAGGAAGCAAAGCAGTGAAGATATCGTACAACACAGAACAGAGAGAGAGCAATCTCTGTCTAAGCATTTTTGGACCCTGTGTCACTGTCTGGCCTGCATAGGTGTGTGTGTGTGTGTGTGTGTGTGTGTGTGTGTGTGTGTGTGTGTGTGTGTGTGTGTGTGTGTGTGTGTGTGTGTGTGTGTGTGTGTGTGTGTGTGTGTGTGTGTGTGTGTGTGTGTGTGTGTGAGAAAGGGCTTTACTGTGTAAAGACATCTGTGTTAGCCTCAAACACTCGTATTGAGGTCCCGTAGAATGGATCAGTTTTACACTCATCAAATTATGTACAGCTCTGACCTCTGACCCCCTGACTTCTTTCCTGGCCAGGTTTCATGACATGACTCCAGGGGGCAGTGACATCATCGCAGCATTCGTGCTAAGGAGGCAGACTGTGCTGCTAAATGATGTCATCGCATTTGTGCTGTTTTCCTGGCAGTCCTGATCTTCTGCTCTGCCACAGGGAAAGAAATGTGATATAAATGATGAAACCTCAGCCCAGTGCAGTTTGAATGAAACCAACTGTTTTGGAGGGAATTTAAAAGTTATACAGGCAGAGAGCCAATAAGAGAAAACAAGGTATTAAGTGCCAGACATGAGTGTGTGTCTCTGTGACCATGTCTATTCAATGTGTTCAAAAACACGAGGCGGTGTAGTACCTTCTGGATGACCCCCTTAACTAGCTTAGCCTGTTCATTGTTAACACGTGTAACCAATCCATGGCGACAATATCCTGTCCGCCTATGGTTGTTTTGATTCTGGGAGGCCATCTGAAAAAGGCTGTGTTGCTGGCTGCTGACTGGATCCAATTGGCTCAGGGGATTTGATTGACAGATGCTATCGTCCAATTTCAGCATTGTCACACGCACGCACGCACGCACGCACGCACGCACGCACGCACGCACGCACGCACGCACGCACGCACGCACGCACGCACGCACGCACGCACGCACGCACGCACGCACGCACGCACGCACGCACGCACGCACTGCATGGGTCTGTTTCCGCCCTTTTATTAAATCAGACATCATCCGTAGTACACCATCTTCAAACAGATCTGTCTCCGGCTGCTGCCATTTCTTTCTGTCTCCCACGGCTGCTGGACTAGAGGACACTCAAGAGCTTGGAGGAAGTCTCCCTTTCAGATGGACTCCAGGGTGGTTATCTTTCGTTCTCACGGAGGGGAAATGCGAGGAAAGGAAGGAAGGGGAAAGGGCAGACTGGGAGATATCAAGGAGAAGGGGCAAGGATACTGCCTGGCTTTACTCAGCTTAAAAGACCGGGGGGGGGGGGGTGGGTGGGTGTGTGTGTGTGTGTGTGTGTGTGTGTGTGTGTGTGTGTGTGTGGGGGGGGGGGATTTTTTCGTCTGAGTAAGGAGATCTTTTTTGGTGTTATATAGAGCACTGCTGGAGTGGATGACATCATCACATAGTCATTGGTAGAACTATATCACATGTTTAGAGACTTCCTGGTTCTTATCTTCCTGGATTCTTACTCAAGACCGTGTTATTAATTTAACATTTGTTTTAATCAACTGCTTTGCTCTTTGATCTTATTTTAACTGAATGCTACTGTATGTCAGAAAGTTCTTGGCAGGAAAATGTTAGGCACAATTTAGTTTTTATACCTGACACTTCAATTGTGAAATAACCTTTTTAATAATCACACCAAGACACAAAACAAATGGGATACCACGATAAATTGATCTCCTTTTTGAGTGAGAACATAAAATGGATGGAGATAATTTGGATAAATAGATGGAGAAAAAATAAATAAAAACAACTGTATTCACGAAGAACTGTGAACTTGTCTTCTGCCTCCTACGTACAAGAAGAATCCTCTAGAAAACACAGTTTAGGACAACCATGTAGACCACAGCAAACGGATAGAGAAAAAGAGTGTTGGAGTGCCACAGACTGGTGAGGCAGCGAATAGTGCAGGAAGAGTAGAGAGCATGAGAGAGGGAGGGAGAGAGAGAGAGAGGCTGTCCTTTCTAGTTCTTAGGTGGGCGGAGCACAGACTTTGACACACGCTCGCATTCGCACACACGTGTGAGAGCGATTTTGAGAGGGAGAGAGAGAGGGGTAGAGCGAGAGAGAGAGAGAGAGAGAGAGCGAGCAAGTTAACGTCACGAACGATGCACCGTCAAAGAATGGTTGTAATGGCAGCGACAACACGGACTGCAGAGAGATAGGCCGTGAGGGAGAGAGAGAGAGTGGGGAGGAGGAAGAGTGGCTGGTGGGCTGACAGCTGTGGAACAAGCTTAGTCTCTCTCTGTCGCTCGCATGCTGACGTTGTGTACAAACTTGAAGTACCTGCTCCAGCTGCCCTTAGCTAGCAAGGAGAGCCGGTCTGCATAGCTAGCGCCACCGGAAGAAGAGGACATCTTATAATTACACCTGACCTCTCGGCCGATCCCGGAGCTCTGCTCGCTGGCACACACGGGGCCATGTGGACCTGTTGACCGCAGCGGGCAGGAGAGACTGAGAGGGGACACAACACAGGGATTAAGAGCGAGAGGAACAGCATGGTGGAGAATGTGGCCCGACTATAGGAATGAGTGTGAGCTCAATGCTCACCTGTACTCGCTCATGTGCTGTGCAGGTCAGTGTCTTGGCGCGCAAACAGACTTGTGTGTGTGTGTGTGTATGTTGGTTTGTGTGTGTGTATAATTGTTGTGTCCTTGCCACAGAGGAGCTGGCACAGGGACTGCTGCTGTTGTTTACATACTGCCGGTGTGCAACGTGCAGCAACAGAGGAGTTGTCAGCACGTGTGTGTGTGTGTGTGTGTGTGTGTGTGCGCGGCAAGTTTGAACAGTGCAGATTTGTTTACAGACCACTGACACGAAAAAGGCTGAATATGGTCTTGTCAATTAATATAGTTGTGGAGATGATTGATAAGGTGTGTGTGTGTGTGTGTGTGTGTGTGTGTGTGTATTATGTTTGGACAGTATGCAGGGATGTGTGTGATTCAACAATGGCTCTCTCTCTTTCTGCCTCAATGAGAGCCATTCTCTGACTGACACACACACACACACACACACACACACACACACACACACACACACACACACACACACACACACACACACACACACACAACAATACATTATTGTGGTTGGCTGGAAGTCTGCACACACTTTACTACAAACCATTATCTTCCTATCTTTATTAGACTAATGGTGGCCACAGCATGACTTCACTTCTGATTCAGTGGTACAAAGTCTGAATTACTTGCATGTTAAAAGGTGTATGTGTGTGTGTGCATGCGCCTGCCTCAGGCTATCTATGGTGGGAAGCAAGTCAGGTTTGTATAGAAGAGCATGTTGTAGTGGTGACACTATTGCGCAAGAGATTGTTGAAATCTATCTCCCTGGGGCCCTGCCCTAGTAAGTGTGTTTCATCATGTGTGCCTGTGCGCTTGACTTTGTGTGTCTGTGTGTGCGTCTGTGTGTGTGTGTGGGTGTGGTTGTGCGCACACTCTACTGAGGCTTACCTTTAACTAATTTAGGGATTTGACCTAAATCCCATTCTGCAATTCCTAATTGGATATCCCCTCTACTGTTGAAGCTTGCCTCTATTGAAGCTAGAGTTAGCTTTTTGCTATTGCTGTTATAACACGTGGGAGAGCCTTAAAGAGGAAGTGTTGAGAGAGGAAAGGTGTGTGTCTGTGTGTGTGTGTATGTTGGTGTGTGTTTTTGTGTGACTGAGAGAAAGGGTTTTGGGGTACAAGCAGTTTTATAGAGGAGGGAGGAGTTCAACGATAGCTTATCACCATTCACATGGTTCCTCTCGTAACACCGTCACCATAGTAACCCTCTAAACAACAAGCAGGAAGGGGAAGTACTAGACACCGATGCCTTCTGATTTGCTAACAATTGTATACATAGAAGGGAGGAAAATCTCAGTGTGTAAAGAATGGTGCGGAAATCATGAAACACAATCTAATAATAATAGTTAATAATATCTTTACTATCATGAAATAATAGCAATTATTCGCGGCTAAGGTGAATGATTGTTTTAGTATACTACACGTGAACACTCCAAAAATATAATACAATATATAATTTTCTTTTTTTAATTTCTTTATTAGCAGCATTTCTTTTTTTATTAGCGTGACGAGATGACCGAAAGAGGGAATTTTGCGATGAAAACCATATCCGAAGATTGAGATCTCGATCATGGGATATTGCCCAATATCCCGAGATAGCGAACAAATCAAATTGCGACATCTTAGGAGGTTCACGTGTAGCATATGCTGATATAATATATCTATAGCTGGTGTATAATTATGAGTCATTTATAGAAGCATGTTGTCTACCATCAAAACAAATTGTTATTTGTTCTCTTCCTTTTCTTGCCTTTGTATTTTTTATCTTTATTGCGGGATGTAAGAGGCATAAAAACACACATGACATCACTCTCGTGTGCTTCAAGACCGTTGGTTTGTGATACGAGAGAGAGGAAAGAACGTGGAGAGGGGGTCTGTGTTTACTCTGTCAGACTGATACGAGAGAGAGACATAGATGGATAGAGGCACAGACAGAGAGACAGACAGAGAGAGAGAGTGAGCGATGGAGAAAGAGAGAGAGGGAGAGAGAGAGAGAGAGAGTGTGTCGAAGTGCAGAGGAGGCTGATGTAACACGGCCGTGTCCCAGCATGGGGTTCTATTCTGGGTCGGACGGCTTCACTCCTCGGGCCTGTGGGTGACGCAGTGCTGGTGCCCTGCCTGACTACAGCTCCCACTCCATTTCCCAGCCGACACCAGGCCTGGAACCACTAGAACTAAATAAAACATGGGTCTCTCTAGCAAAACCAAAGCAAATCAACATGCAGCCTTTCAGTCCGCCTTGTGTTGCCGAGAACACTCCTGAACCATAAGGATGTTGGTGTCATGTCTAAGGCGTCTACGTCCACGTACAAATGTCCTCACTGATTGTTTTGGCATGAGATCATTTAATTAAACTCTATTTCCATCCCTTCTCCCTTCCTCCCTCCTGTGTTCCAGATGAGAGAGACCGAGTACAGAAGAAAACCTTCACAAAATGGGTCAACAAGCATCTCATAAAGGTATAGTACCACGCTACAAGCTTCTTTCTGATTGGTCCACCTGACACTATTGACAGAAGTATTGCCGGATGTTTTGATAAATTAACCTTTTGACATGTTTATCTATCAACCTAGCAGTTAAACACAGAGCAAAAATGTAACCGGTGCTTTCCTAATGCTGTACACTGAGACGTATGTCAAGTACCTTGAAAGTCCCAGCGTGTTGGAAGTTACTGTCTGCTGTCACATATTGAACCGACTTGACTTGACTTCAGTTGTCGTCATGGATACAGTAAATATCCGCTGTTGACATTCCGGGTGTAGGTGACAAGGATCAAATGAATGACTGAAATGCAGTGAGATTGCAAATGGTTCAGTACTGCAGGTTATGTGCTTCTTGGCTCTGTTTGGGGTAAGCCCCTTTTACAATAAGCTAGTGATGATCAATGTGTGTCTTTCCTGGTCTGTCTCTGTGACAACACTCAGTGAGAGGGGAGGAAATGACTGCACGTTTTTCTACATGATTGACTGGTTACTTGGATTGCAGGCTTGGTCTATTGGCTAGTTGGTGCTTTTTTAATGCTGGTTAGCTGTCTATTTAGATTACTAGTTCAGGTTGTTGTATTGTTCTCTCATTCCTTGACATCTGGCAGAAGAAAGTTGTCTTATGTTACAATATATTCATATGTCAGATACTAGGGTTAGAGAACACATTGAGATTTTAAATCAATTTTTCAATGGTGACCTGGCCAGCATAAAGGGCTAGGGTGTCTTATTTTGACTTGGTTTGCTATCTAGCTAACTATATTTGCTTCCACTGAAAATGAGAGGGAAGTACTTTTAAAATAATATAAATAAATAAAGTAAGTAAAAATGATGAGTTGTAACAACCCATAAACTATCTTCATCAAATTTATATCCGTGTCGAATCCTTCTATTTCTGGATACAGCATCTGAATTTCAAGTTATGCTGCACAGAATACTTGTCCCTCGTGGAGCGTTCCTCTTCCCGGCGACGCACATGTTTCGTGTCACGCACACATGCAACGCTCCATTCTGTCACTGTTGAGGAGATACGTCTGACATTCTGATAGAGGAGATTCTATTTGACCTCATAACTCCGGAGCAACTGTTGGCACCGTGGTGTGTTAATGTCACTCTACAGTAGGCTAGACCGGCACAGCCCAGAGAGATATAGATAGATGAAGAGAGAGAGAGTAGGAGCGAGAGGGAGAGATACCGGTATTTCAAATCAGAGGTGGAACTTCTAGGTTCAGAAGTTGATTCCTAGGGTAGGAGATGGAGGGAAAGTGGTGCTTCTTGATTTAAAAGACAAAAATGTTCACATGACGTACATTATATTGAAATATTATACAATGTTAATAATAATTGTTGGACATTGTCCGTCATAACTGGCTTAATGCCAACAAGAGAAGTATCAACTGAATAATCAGATTTTTAAATAAAGAAAGTGGAGGCAGAGCACCAAAGAAAGACATAGCAAACAAACCATTTTTCCATCTTATCAAGATTGAAACCTAGCAAGGGGGAGACAACTTTATTTGTCTAGTGACATCATCATTCCATTCATTCCTTCTGTTTCACACTTGTTGAGTCTTACATAAGCCCTCAGCTGGACAGGTATCCGGTATCTGATTTTCAAAGGCTTTGATAGGCCTGTTCACCTATAACATTGACAAATGTAGTTAAACTGTGTGTGTGTGTGTGTGTGTGTGTGTGTGTGTGTGTGTGTGTGTGTGTGTGTGTGTGTGTGTGTGTGTGTGTGTGTGTGTGTGTGTGTGTGTGTGTGTGTGTGTGTGCTTGTGTGTGTGTGTGTGTGTGCTTGTGTGGACAACAACAGAACAAGCCCAAAAAGTGGCCTTCCTGTTAAACATAGTGACTGTTCTTAAGGCTGCTCTGGAAGTGACTAAGACTAAGAGTCTTGTTTCCTTGCCAGGACACACTCATACACTCTTACAAAAAGAGAGTAGCTGCAAGTTGTGACCCAGTGTGTTGGCTAAGGTTAGAGGTCATAGGTCGGAGGTACTGGATCCAATTGATGACGTCACCTGTTGGAATTTTCGACCAGATAGATTTATAAGTGTATCATCAATCAAGCCTACCCTAAAGTACTCAGTAGACTGTACTATCAGATAGGCTATAATCTAGCTATCATTTATTTGGCTAGAATCTGAAATATCTTGTGATGGCTCAAACCATTAACAACACAGCTGCTGACGGTAAATTAGGTGTGTCTTGGGTCCACTTGAGGTTTGTTGGTCAGAACTGTGGAGAACAGATACAAATGTGTCATTACTCAACAAACATAACTACTGTAAAAGTAGAAAAAATCTATGGAATATGTGGTACTGCTTAGGCTTACCACAGTCATAATTAAGTCACATACAATTGCTACACTGGTCGATGCATTTGCTAAAGCATCACAGTAATTCCAAGTAAATCAAACAATCCTGTTTTAATTAATCTCAGAATCAAATACAATACATATTTGTCTGAATGCTTGAGTTAAAATTAATTTAGCAGAACAGCTGAAACCCAAAGGGAGCTGAACGCATGAACGCACCAGTACACAGACACACAGATGCACCCACAAAATCAAACCGATCTGTTAAAAAATATACTACTCTGAATTTGTGTCTATGCATGAGCAACGATTTGAATTGCCATCAAACAAGATACACATCATACTGCTACAAATGATCCTTAAATGGATCCTTGACAAATGTCCAAACTTAAAACAAGGTTTTTCACTATCCCATTATTATTTTGTCAATCTGACCTGGGAGGAAAACTAATTCCCTAAATGCTTGCCTCAGCATTGTCAGAGTTGAGGTTGGAACAGACATTCTGTGAGGGTTCACGTAGATGTAGGGACGTTTATGACTTATCTTTGATCTGTTACCCTTCTGAACCCAAATGACTGTGTACTACACACAAATGTAATCAATAGGATTAATTATTAAAACACACAACTGACTGTAACCTACCTAACCTCCCCCCCCCACACACACACACACACACACACACACACACACACACACACACACACAAATACATACAAACCTCATTTCAGTGTGCGATGACGGAACTGTGCTTCCTGCGTTTAATTAACCCTTGTTTACGTTTTTTGTCCCCTCCATGACAACACGCAGACCATCAGGGAGCAGAGGAATGGGGGGAGGCAGTGAGGGGGAGGTGGAGAGAGGGAAAGGAGTGGAAATTATGAGAGAGATGTAATAAGTGCAGAGAGGAATAGGCGGTAAGCCTTGGTGACATGATAATCCAGGACAGGAGGGACTAGAAACCACTCCCAATAGGCCTGTTAAGCACTAATGAAGCCTCTTGGGAAGGTGTGTGTCTGGTAAAGATAAAATGGTAACTTCATTAATACAATCCTTTTGTGTAGTGTGAGAGATACTAAGAAATGCTTGTTGTCATTTATTATCCCAGTTCAGGTGATCCCTATTAGCCTAACGATGTAACTAAGTACAGTGACCTAACGAGAAGTCAAACTGGAAATGTTAATCTAGTGTTTGGTTTTTATCTGTTGATTTATGTTCTGTTTAGACTAAGGGTTGCTGCTACTGGTTAACCTTTGCGGGCCATGTTTCCCCCTAGTGTTAGAATGTGGTACTGTTATATGCTGTCATCAGGGCAGGACCATTTGACACTTGCTTGTAATCATGCTTCTCAAAATACACAATGGCTAAAGTAGTGTTCTAAGGATAACTATATTTAACAAATACACAGTGGTAATAACGGACAGATTTATTGTTTAACTAATCTTAATTTCTTAGAATCTAAAACTAAATCTGGATTTTATTGTAAAACAGCCTTATAGCAGAATCCAAGGTTGCCTATTAATCTCTTATCCCTGCTCTATTCCCCCATCAATTATTCATGTTGGTATGTCCCAGAGCTCTTTATGCTGCAGTAGTCAGCCGAGTGGCCCATCTAACTGTGGTCAGGAAGAAAATAAAGTCTCTGACATTCTCCAACCCTGGTGTGGGGGCTCCACTGGTCTAAATGCTGAATCACCGATACCCTCGGCTAGAGGCAGTCCCGCCCGTTAACCGATGTGACAGGGGGAGCAGCGGTCACAGCTGATGCTGAGTCTGGGTTTCCATGGCAACCACTGATGGGGGTTGCTGTGGTAATCATTGTGGCAGTAGTTGTCGGGAGCAGAGTCGACATCTGTGGATTTACGATGCTGATTGCCTCTTGTATCTTAACTTTCTCCATCCCTCTTTTTTTTTTGCAATTCCAACTATATCCAGATTTTGGCTTTTCCCCTGTATTCATCCCATCGCACTCTGGACTTTTGCACAGAAATACTTAAACATTAACATAAGAGTATAATTGATTAAAGATTGATGATGCTATGCTTGCAAATTTCTCTCTCTCTGTCAGGTGAGGAAGCACATCACAGACCTGTACGAAGACCTGAGGGATGGACACAACCTCATCTCCCTGCTGGAGGTCCTCTCTGGAGTCACCTTGGTATGAACACACACACACACACACACACACACACACACACTAAGACGCACACACACACACACACACACATTTGCCTGCAAATGCACACACTGATAAAGTGTTAGTTTACAGTCATTGGTGAGTACAAATCTTTGAATGCGTACATAATAAATGTGGAGTTTTTACACACTTTCACTCAACAGGTACTCAAAGTAGCATCGGAGGTAGCCACTACAGCTACCTGTATAGAACAAAAGCACAGACAATAAACAGACCATTATTACTACAGACTTGTTATTATTTAGACACGAGTGTGTTTGCCACTGTTGTTGTGCTGTAGTGACCGTGCTGACAGTGGTTGTTGTTGTTGTTTCCTGATGATGTGTTGAGTCATGCAGTCCCAGTGCCTCCCAAAAACACATTATGGTGCTGTCTGACAGAATAGCCGGCGGGATGAATCCACTGCTAGCTAGAAAGGGCACCAGGGAGACGCCTCTATAAATAGGGCATTAACAAGGACATTGGAAAAGGAAAAACTGTGGAAAAAATAATTCAACTAAGGAAATTAATAGGACATAAATCATACATTTTCATACGTTCAGGGGGATTATACCTAGCCATAACATGAAGTATGTTTATCTCTAAGAAGTGGGTGTCTTAATATTATTTCTTTCTATATATAATCAAAATGTGATCCAAAAAAAGTGTCACTTTAGCCCCCGCCCCCCCCCAACCTCTCCACTGTCTGTCTATCGTTCACTTTCTCTTTCCTGCCTCTCTTTTCTCACTGTCATTTCTTCATACCATACTTTCTCTACCCCCCTCCGCCATTACCATGTATCGACTCCCCATCTTTCTGTTGCCATAGCAACTCAAGAGTGGCCCCGTGTCGACTAGGGCGTACGTGTCCCGCGCCCCCCCTCCCATCTTGATCGCAGGGGAGGATGAGGAGCAGGAAGGAGCTCAAGGAGTATGTCGGACCCCCCCCCCCCCCCCCCCCCCCCCCCCACCCTCCCTCTTTCCATGGCATCCATACTCACTCCTTTCCCCGAGGATGAACTCTCACCCTTGAGCTTTGACCTTCACCTGGGGCTGGGGTTTGGGGCTGCATGGTAGTGCTGCTGTTCCAGTTGTGTGCTGATATCACTCCAGTGTTGAACATCCAATGGTAGTCTATATTAAATCCATGTTAAATAATTGATGAATGATGAGATATCATTGAATATCCTAGCTCTCCCTTTTAATCGGCATATGTATAGTTTTTATCGGCATAGTTTTCACATGCAGTTTGATAACATTGCCTGACTCAGCTCATTGGCAGCCATGAAGTAGTCCTCTTTTCTTGACATGGCTGGATAGTTGTGCGGTCATTTAACTGAACAATAGATGCTCTTTCCTTCTCATGGTTCCCAGCATGGTGTGAAGACTCACACAACCGCATAGTTGCACCTGCTTGTATTAAGGAACAAGTGTGTATCTGCATCAAAGTGTGTGGGTCACAGTGTGCAGTGTGTGCTCTGGTCCGTACTGTTCAAGTCCTTTGCACTGGCTATGTTTGACTTTTCTCCTAACAAGATGACACCTAAGGATTTTTCTTAATGGCATGGTTTGATGTGCAGTGTTGTGGTTCTGCCCTGTCTTCAACAGGTCTTGTTGAAGACAGCGCCCTCTAGTGGATAATGAATATCGCCACACCTTCACTTTTTGACCTAAATGTGCTTGGAATAGGAAAAAATGTCTGCATTGTCTTGTTGCCTGCTGTCAAGATACAATTGATAGTGGTCAACTTTCAAGATACAATGCTTGTTTGGCTTACTTTTTCTGCCTTGCTTTCTTATTTTTTAGCCCAGGGAAAAGGGCCGGATGAGATTTCACAGACTGCAAAATGTGCAGATAGCCCTGGACTTCCTCAAACAACGACAGGTACATGAGTCTCTCTCTCTCTCTCTCTCTCTCTCTCTCTCTCTCTCTCTCTCTCTCTCTCTCTCTCTCTCTCTCTCTCTCTCTCTCTCTCTCTCTCTCTCTCTCTCTCTCTCTCTCTCTTGCACTGTCTCTCCCTCTCTCTCTTGCACTGTCTCTCCCTCTCTCTCTTTCTGTTGTTCTCCGTCTCTGTCTCTCTTATATGCTTGCATGTATTTTAATCTATCTTGACCTTGTATTTGTATTGTCTTTTAGATGGAACTTTGATTGTGGAATAAAGTATTCATTCATTCTCTGTTTCTGTCTCTGTATCTCTCGCTGTTTAATGCTGTCAAACAAACAAACCAGGCCCCTAAATCCCAGTGGTTTCTCTGTTTCAGGTCAAGCTGGTGAACATCAGAAATGATGACATCACAGACGGCAACCCTAAGCTGACCCTGGGTCTGATCTGGACCATCATCCTTCACTTCCAGGTCAGTCTGCTGCTTCTGATTGGTCGCGAGTGGTTCATGGCTGCGCTCTGGGTCCTCACTCATGAGGGATCGCAACCTGGCTGATGGGGTTGGATGGATCAAGAGAGCCATGATGAGCGGCTCTCTAAAATTATTGGGGGTTGTTTCCATGGAAATAGGATTTTTGTCGCTTTGGAGTTTCTGAGGTTCCAGATGGAACAGCTGCTGAACAACTACTGCTCAGCATGTTAGTTTCGTCTCTAAAGAGTCGGTTTCTGCCAGCAAAGGTTTAGTTGTGTGTAGTGACATAACATGAAGGGTTGCTGGTTCCACAGCTGTGCGTGTGCACATGCCCATGCATGTGTGCAGAGGATATTTCTGTCTGTATTTGCTTTTGCCCTTTGTGTTTGTAGTCTGGGTACACAAGGTAGTCTTTGGCCAGTGTGACATCGAAGTACATGCAAATCCTTCCTCCAGTCCTAACCCTTGCTATTATTCACATGTAAGGCAAACCACAGTACACCCAACTGATCAGGAGGTGTCTGTAGTGTAACGCTTCAAGGCAAGCCTTGAGGACGGTGTGTTCAGTTCACGCTGTGAACCAGAGTCCTGCTCTAGTTTAATTCACACTGAATATACATGCGGCACTGCTGAGGACACATTTTATGAATGGGAAAATCATCATTTTTACTTGTTTGTGGATATGGTTACTTTAGGTTTTATTCCGTCAACAGTCTGCTACTGTTCTTAAGGGCGACCACTAGAGTGCACTGTGCAGCAGACCGCTGTTTGACGTCACCACTTGTCAAGGTGACACAGAATGGAAAACACGTTGCCACGGATACTGAAGGAGGGGCACATGACTCTGCAGCAGTCAATTGAAACAGCATGAGTCAGCGAGAGAAGCCCTGAGCGAGATAGAGATGGAGAAATGGAGAGAAGGAGGATATAGAAGCAAAATTATAATCAAATCTGTGCACAGATTTGATCATAATTAAAAAAGCAAGAGATAAATACATTTAGTCAAATTATTTATTCATAGTTATATCTGTCAGGGGGAAACCAAACTTAAACACACTCTCACCCACCAAGTTGTCACACCTCCACTCTTTGGTAATCCACAATAAATATCCATAGAAATACAATTTTTAATGTATGCAATGTTGCATAAACAAAATGTGACTGCAATTACTCTTTCCAACCACTAAGTGTCACTAGTCTCTCTTCATCTGAGTGGCAGCAGACTGCCAAATATTCCCAACCACTGGCATCTAAGGCTCTGGCTTTGCTGAAATGGCTGTCATACCTGCTGCTCTATTCATTTATTGCTGGCCTACTGTAGATTCTGGTGTATGCTTCTATACACCAGATTCTGCAACTAATATCTGTATTCCCAATGATTGTTGGCCTTATTTTAAAGTTCTGACACTTTCTTCCTGATGACCCGATGTTTTTTCTTAATTGCTTTTGCTGATTGTATAGTATAAACCGTGATCGTTGAAGGATTTACTTGTGGCCATGTATTTCATGTGCAGAGATTGGGCGAGTCTGTCGTTGAGGTTTGCTGTCGTTGAGCCTAGCTTTTGGAGCTAGCTAGCTGTTGCTGCTGGTGAGTTTCCCTTCTGGGAAATGTCTTGCCGCTGTTGAAGAGGATTTACTGTGATGCCTGATTTGTGGTTCAACATCGGGCCAAAGTGTGTGTGTGTGTGTGTGTGTGTGTGTGTGTGTGTGTGTGTGTGTGTGTGTGTGTGTGTGTGTGTGTGTGTGTGTGTGTGTGTGTGTGTGTGTGTGTGTGTGTTGAATACGGGTGTGCGATGGACCCAAGCAAGTGTGTGTTGAGTGTCGCTTCAAGTGTGGGTGTGTGTCATCCCTTTAATCCTCCTCATAGTTTCTCTTTTCTTCCTTTAATCTCCCCTTTGCACTCTATAAGTCTCATATAAAATCTGCCTCTTCTCCACCTCCTCTCCTCCTTTGCTTCATCCCTCCCTACTTTTTTTTTACATGACCACAAAACCTCTGGGGAGATGGAAAGTTGTATCAATGTTTAAGAGAGAGAGAGAAGGAGAGAGGGAGGGAGAGAGAGAGGGAGGGAGAGACTCCAGTGAAATTGATTGTATCGCTCCTTGGAATCATTCCCGGAACACAATAGTGTGATGCTCATCGCATTCTCCTTCTTTTCCCTATTTCTCTCTTTCTTGCATTTTCGTGGGTTCTTCAAATTCAACGGGGGATCTTCAGGTCGTGTGTGTGTGTGTGTGTGTGTGATATTGAAGGGTTCCCACAAGCAACTG
Source organism: Gadus macrocephalus (assembly GCF_031168955.1). Lineage (NCBI taxonomy): Eukaryota > Metazoa > Chordata > Actinopteri > Gadiformes > Gadidae > Gadus > Gadus macrocephalus. The sequence continues at coordinate 9,462,197 of NC_082403.1, forward strand.
AGACTTAAAGGGAGAGAGAGAGCGAGAGAGAGAGAAAAAAAAGACACGAATAGGAGGAGCACAGAGCTGGGAGGGGTGGAGAGCGAGGGAGCGAGAGAACGAGTGAGTGAGCGATCGAGCAGTACAGAGTGTGAAGCCGCCGCAGCAGCAGCAAGGAGATCAAAGCTTTTCCATCGCCCACCCTCTCTGTCTCGCTCTCTCCGGCGGTGGTTGAATACAAGGGATAAATTGGAGGAGGGAAGCCAGCAAGAGGGTAAGCGAAACGGGGCCGTCTGCTGTCACAGGAGCTCACGGCTTCCCCTCATCTACAGGCCTCTCCACATTCTTCCCACCGGAGGAAGACACGCATGCAGGAGAGGGCTGACGGACAAGGACGAACCTGGGGACTGTCCAGATTTGCGTGCACACACGCATACATTCCCGCACACACAAAGACGCACACACACACACACACTCAAAGGACACCTCTCGCGTGGACCAGCGCTATCGGAATGGATCAGTTCCAGGCGGAACGCCTTTCTACTTTTTAGAGGGACTATCACGCTCAGCGGCGGTGCGCTTCCTAGCAGGATGAAGCAGTGTTAAGCTGTGGCACTGTGGCTGTCGCGCTGCTGCTTCGTCGTACGTATTGTGCAGGTTGTTCGGATTCCGGCTGGATTCTGAAACCAAACCGAGGGGGAGGGTCCCATCGCTCTCGACCCGGACAGGGCCTTGGACACGTTCTCTCCAGTCCCCTGTAGCAGACCGGTCGAGGCCAATGGATCTCCTCGCTTCATACTAGTCTTCCGACCCTTTAAAGCTTCTTCAACCCATCCATCCTCCTCTACCTCCGCCTGGAGACAGACGCGGTCCGGAACCAGCCTCTGCTCCTGGCCCAGATGCCTCTCTCCTAATTAGACGTGGAGCTGGAGTTGGGAGGCTATAACGAGACACCCGAGGAAGTGGAGAGAAAGAGAGAGGGAGGGAGAGAGAGAGAGACAGAGTGGGGGTGCAAGAGTGTTGCTTCATCTTTCTTCCCAACCCCCTCTTTGTTACGACGTGATCTGCCCGATATCTCCCCCAACCCCTGCGAGACTGTATGTATTTCTTTGGGACTGTTGCATCGACGCACTGCACCACCTGATGAGGAGCACCTTGGCTTGACCCAGAGGAGGGGACAGAGGCAGAGGCCATTTGTTTTTGTGTTGCACTCCAAACCCCCGTGGGTATTGTCCTGACCGACTTGGTGGAGGAGAATCTGAGGTCCTGGGTCTAGCTGGGAGGCGTGCATACACAGGCATGTCTGGTCTGCCTAATCCTCTGGAGATATTCTGATGTAACGCTACCAGCGAGACTCCCCGAGCTGCATAACGGATATGCACACACATGGGCGAGTTCAGAAATCAAGGCTCCACAGGTAGTAAGAGTTTAGGCTTGCCTCGGTTTTTCGCGCGTGACTTCTTTTGGAGAAGTATTCGTTTTTTGGCAACGAGTTGTTGATCGAGCACATGCTTGAATTAAGGAGGCACTAACGCACACACACAGAGGATCTAGCATGTCAGCGGCGGTGCAGTTGGATGAGCAGGGAGGAGAGTTGTGGGAGGAGTGTGGGAGACTGGAGCCGGCACTCTGATTGAGTTATTAACAAGATGTCACTCCATTGGCTGGCTTTCCCAACAAGCTGCCGCATCATAGGCTGAGTGCACACTCTCCTTCATCTAGCCTCCTATGCTGGCAAAAGCAGAGACTATCTTTAGCGTTAGCATCAGAGTTTATCGACAGCGCTATCCATACGACTGCTAGGGCTACGTCTACCGCTACTACGACTAGTACGCTTGTTATGACAGCTGCATAATATTCAGTGTCTTCTGTTACTCATCTGACTTGGCCGACGGTGAAGAAACACGGCTACAGTTGCTACGACACATCAATATTTAATGTGCTTACATCACCACAAAGAGATTTGCATCGAAATCGAAGAAGAGCCGCGTCTCTGCCAGTGTAGCAGTGTGGATTGCTGATTTTTAAACAGCCCCGCCAACACTCCCTCCGTGTGATATCACGTGCACGGTTTGATGCCGTGCACCTCGGAATATCGCGGCGTCGAGCCAGTGAGATGAGACTTCTATTGATTCCAACTCGTCTTGCCAGTTTGCTTTCTGCATACACACACACAATGACTCTTTAGAACACGCACAACCTTTCACACATCCAGTCTTGCACACACACACACACACACACACCACACACATGCACGCACACCAGTGAAGACCGAGCACACAAGCTGTGCCGTGGAAATAGTCCAAGCCTTAATGAGGAGTACGAGAGAGTGACTCTGCAGTGCATGGGTTTTCTCCCCATCCCTCCCTCTCTTTCTCTCCATCTCTCTGTACTTTGAAAAACACCACTGGCGCCCATGGACCTCAACTGGTTGCATCGCCTTTACTACCAGGGCAGAACCACAACGAGGACCAAGACCAGGACTAGGACCGAGAACCCAGGACCAGGAAGCTCAATCCCTACAGCCCATATTTATAACACCCCCCCTCCTGACTTGACGATGTCTTGGTGTCCTTGACGACTAGCGTATGTCCCCGGTGACTAGCGGAATACAGAGAAAAGGAGGCCAGCACAAAAACACACACACACGCGCACCCAGCAGAGACACTGGCAATAGGGACTAGCTGCCCACAGTGTGGTGGAAGAGAGGACTAGAGGAAGACGAGGAAGAGAGAGAGAGAGAGCGGACCGAACAGGAGAGAGTTTTGACACGCAGCCCTGCAGCAGGGTCGGCCTCTCGCTGAACCAATGAGCACCCCGGGCAGAGGGAGCCTGACTGCCTCTACAGCTCCGTGTGACTGCACCCTACGCCCTCTGTCTTTTTAAATATTCAGTGTCCCATGTCGACAAGGCAGAAGCTGAAGCGTCCCCTGCTGATGTCGCTGTTCTTACAGGTGTCTGGGTTGACGCGGGCAACTGTCATTCGTAACGCGTAGCCGCTCTGATCCGCCCCCTGTGTTGACCCCTTACTCGGCTCAAACGGCCAGAAGCAGTCTTTTAAATGGCGACTTGGAAACGGTTCATCCATTTCCCATATTTCCTAGTTTTGTAAAGCACTCGTTTTCTACTTTTTCTACCGGAGAGTGTTTGGCCGGACAGGGCCGACATGGGGAGCTCCATGGGTTGTGTTCGCCCCCAACGGGAGGATCTAAGTGGAGCCCCGCCCCTTTCGCCAAAGAAGCGCCTGCGTTTCAAGAGGAAGCGCAAGGGGAGGAAGGGGAGGAAGGGCGAGGCGGCCCCGGAGGAGTCGGGGCGGCGGGGGAGTCGCGACCCGGACCCCCGGGACGAAGAGGAGGAGGAGGAGGGCGAAGGGGAGAAGGCGTCCCTATTAGAAACGACCGATTCCAAAAACACCAGGCTCTGCTTCAGGGGGGTACCGGACCCCCGGTTGGGCCACTTCATGTCGTCCAGCAACACCCTCGCCCCTGGGTGTCACAGCGTCTCCATGGGGGGCAGCAGTCTGCTGGAGGTGACCCCCAAACCAAGCCCGGCGTGGAGGGGGGTCTTCTGCCTCCCGGGCCAGGAGGACACCGTCAGCGCCATCGTGGAGCTCTCCAGCCTCCCAGGCCAGACTCCCACCGCCAGGGCCCCTCCTGCCAGCCTGGCCCTGGGCACCGCCAACACCACCAGCAAGACCCCCCTGGGGAGCACCACCCCGGGGGGCGGCAGGGTGTGTCGAGTCAAGGAGAAGGTCCAGGGGGTCCTGGAGAAACCTTGGATCCTCCGACCCAAGAAGGAGAAGAAGGAAAAGGGGAGAGCGAGACAGCAGCAGCAGCAGGAGATGAAAGAGGCTGGAGGGACGGGCGGGGGCCGGACCGGGGGCACCGCGGGTCTCGGCGGGGCCCAGACGGCCATGGAGAGGGAGCGTAAGGGGGTCATCCACATCCGGGAGGCCGATGGGAAGCTGTGCGTGGTGCGGACTGTCTACCCCAGCGACTACGGATCCCCCGTGTGGAGGGGAGACGTCGACGGGGTGGAGGTCCGGGCCGAGCCCCCCGCCCCGTCCCCCGTCACGGGGAACGTCCTCACCGTGCAGCTCTCCGAGGACGATGACGGCAGGGCCAAAATGGCCGACCCCGGACAGGCAGTTTCTGCTCATCAAACAGGGAATCGGGAAACTACGACTGCTGCTCGGCAGTTTGACCTGGACACTCCGCTAGGCAGGCTAGGGGGCACTTCGTTGCTGGAGTCGGGCTACGCCAGCGACCTGCCGTTGACCTCCCCGGGCACTGGGGGCACCACGCCCAGTCAGACGGACTGGGGGGGCACCACGCCCAGTCAGACGGACTGGGGCGGCCTCAACACCAGCAGCTCCTCGGAGAGAGTGGACTCCACGGTGGAGAGTCCTCTGTCTCCAGTACAGCAGGCACCTGTTAAACACCTGCCACAGGTCTGGAAACGGCTACCAACCTCGCTCTCTCTCTCTTTCTTTCTCATAATAGTTTTTTACTGATAATATGATTTCTCGCTCTCTTTTTCTCTCCTTCTTTCTTTCTTTCTTTCTTTCTTTCTTTCTTTCTT